>NW_027365032.1:0-147270 GCF_046119375.1 Phyllobates terribilis | reverse complement strand
TGATTTTTGCCATTGAAAACATCATGTTATTCATATACCAGAAATGTTTGAAGCTACTGACTGAATGAAAGGAGCTGGCATCTCACTCTCTTTGAATCTTCTTTATCATGCTAAGAGGAGCAGGAAAAAGCAAAAAATTTCAGAATTGCACCTTGCAATGTGGGAGAAATTACTGTTTGTGCATTTACAATATTCATTGATTTTTACCATTGAAAAACGTCCAGAAATGATTGAAGCTACTGACTGAATGAAAGTAGCTGGCATCTCACTCTCTTTGAATCTTCTTTATCATGCTAAGAGGAGCAGGAAAAAGCAAAAATTTCAGACTTGCACCTTGCAATGCGGAGAAATTACTGTTTGTGCATTTACAATATTCATTGATTTTTGCCATTGAAAAACATCATGTTATTCATATACCAGAAATGTTTGAAGCTACTGACTGAATGAAAGGAGCTGGCATCTCACTCTCTTTGAATCTTCTTTATCATGCTAAGAGGAGCAGGAAAAAGCAAAAAATTTCAGAATTGCACCTTGCAATGCGGAGAAATTACTGTTTGTGCATTTACAATATTCATTGATTTTTGCCATTGAAAAACATCATGTTATTCATATACCAGAAATGATTGAAGCTACTGACTGAATGAAAGGAGCTGGCATCTCACTCTCTTTGAATCTTCTTTATCATGCTAAGAGGAGCAGGAAAAAGCAAAAAATTTCAGAATTGCACCTTGCAATGCGGAGAAATTACTGTTTGTGCCATTTACAATATTCATTGATTTTTGCCATTGAAAAACATCCAGAAATGATTGAAGCTACTGACTGAATGAAAGGAGCTGGCATCTCACTCTCTTTGAATCTTCTTTATCATGCTAAGAGGAGCAGGAAAAATCAAAAAATTTCAGAATTGCACCTTGCAATGCGGAGAAATTACTGTTTGTGCATTTACAATATTCATTGATTTTTGCCATTGAAAAACATCATGTTATTCATATACCAGAAATGTTTGAAGCTACTGACTGAATGAAAGGAGCTGACATCTCACTCTCTTTGAATCTTCTTTATCATGCTAAGAGGAGCAGGAAAAAGCAAAAAATTTCAGAATTGCACCTTGCAATGCGGAGAAATTACTGTTTGTGCATTTACAATATTCATTGATTTTTGCCATTGAAAAACGTCCAGAAATGATTGAAGCTACTGACTGAATGAAAGGAGCTGGCATCTCACTCTCTTTGAATCTTCTTTATCATGCTAAGAGGAGCAGGAAAAAGCAAAAAATTTCAGAATTGCACCTTGCAATGCGGAGAAATTACTGTTTGTGCATTTACAATATTCATTGATTTTTGCCATTGAAAAACATCCAGAAATGATTGAAGCTACTGACTGAATGAAAGGAGCTGGCATCTCACTCTCTTTGAATCTTCTTTATCATGCTAAGAGGAGCAGGAAAAAGCAAAAAATTTCAGAATTGCACCTTGCAATGCGGAGAAATTACTGTTTGTGCATTTACAATATTCATTGATTTTTGCCATTGAAAAACATCATGTTATTCATATACCAGAAATGTTTGAAGCTACTGACTGAATGAAAGGAGCTGACATCTCACTCTCTTTGAATCTTCTTTATCATGCTAAGAGGAGCAGGAAAAAGCAAAAAATTTCAGAATTGCACCTTGCAATGCGGAGAAATTGCTGTTTGTGCATTTACAATATTCATTGATTTTTGCCATTGAAAAACGTCCAGAAATGATTGAAGCTACTGACTGAATGAAAGGAGCTGGCATCTCACTCTCTTTGAATCTTCTTTATCATGCTAAGAGGAGCAGGAAAAAGCAAAAAATTTCAGAATTGCACCTTGCAATGCGGAGAAATTACTGTTTGTGCATTTACAATATTCATTGGTTTTTGCCATTGAAAAACGTCCAGAAATGATTGAAGCTACTGACTGAATGAAAGGAGCTGGCATCTCACTCTCTTTGAATCTTCTTTATCATGCTAAGAGGAGCAGGAAAAAGCAAAAAATTTCAGAATTGCACCTTGCAATGCGGAGAAATTACAGTTTGTGCATTTACAATATTCATTGATTTTTGCCATTGAAAAACATCCAGAAATGATTGAAGCTACTGACTGAATGAAAGGAGCTGGCATCTCACTCTCTTTGAATCTTCTTTATCATGCTAAGAGGAGCAGGAAAAAGCAAAAAATTTCAGAATTGCACCTTGCAATGCGGAGAAATTACTGTTTGTGCATTTACAATATTCATTGATTTTTGCCATTGAAAAACATCATGTTATTCATATACCAGAAATGTTTGAAGCTACTGACTGAATGAAAGGAGCTGGCATCTCACTCTCTTTGAATCTTCTTTATCATGCTAAGAGGAGCAGGAAAAAGCAAAAAATTTCAGAATTGCACCTTGCAATGTGGAGAAATTACTGTTTGTGCATTTACAATATTCATTGATTTTTACCATTGAAAAACGTCCAGAAATGATTGAAGCTACTGACTGAATGAAAGTAGCTGGCATCTCACTCTCTTTGAATCTTCTTTATCATGCTAAGAGGAGCAGGAAAAAGCAAAAAATTTCAGACTTGCACCTTGCAATGCGGAGAAATTACTGTTTGTGCATTTACAATATTCATTGATTTTTGCCATTGAAAAACATCATGTTATTCATATACCAGAAATGTTTGAAGCTACTGACTGAATGAAAGGAGCTGGCATCTCACTCTCTTTGAATCTTCTTTATCATGCTAAGAGGAGCAGGAAAAAGCAAAAAATTTCAGAATTGCACCTTGCAATGCGGAGAAATTACTGTTTGTGCATTTACAATATTCATTGATTTTTGCCATTGAAAAACATCATGTTATTCATATACCAGAAATGTTTGAAGCTACTGACTGAATGAAAGGAGCTGGCATCTCACTCTCTTTGAATCTTCTTTATCATGCTAAGAGGAGCAGGAAAAAGCAAAAAATTTCAGAATTGCACCTTGCAATGTGGAGAAATTACTGTTTGTGCATTTACAATATTCATTGATTTTTACCATTGAAAAACGTCCAGAAATGATTGAAGCTACTGACTGAATGAAAGTAGCTGGCATCTCACTCTCTTTGAATCTTCTTTATCATGCTAAGAGGAGCAGGAAAAAGCAAAAAATTTCAGACTTGCACCTTGCAATGCGGAGAAATTACTGTTTGTGCATTTACAATATTCATTGATTTTTGCCATTGAAAAACATCATGTTATTCATATACCAGAAATGTTTGAAGCTACTGACTGAATGAAAGGAGCTGGCATCTCACTCTCTTTGAATCTTCTTTATCATGCTAAGAGGAGCAGGAAAAAGCAAAAAATTTCAGAATTGCACCTTGCAATGCGGAGAAATTACTGTTTGTGCATTTACAATATTCATTGATTTTTGCCATTGAAAAACATCATGTTATTCATATACCAGAAATGATTGAAGCTACTGACTGAATGAAAGGAGCTGGCATCTCACTCTCTTTGAATCTTCTTTATCATGCTAAGAGGAGCAGGAAAAAGTAAAAAATTTCAGAATTGCACCTTGCAATGCGGAGAAATTACTGTTTGTGCATTTATAATATTCAATGATTTTTGCCATTGAAAAACGTCCAGAAATGATTGAAGCTACTGACTGAACGAAAGGAGCTGGCATCTCACTCTCTTTGAATCTTCTTTATCATGCTAAGAGGAGCAGGAAAAAGCAAAAAATTTCAGAATTGCACCTTGCAATGCGGAGAAATTACTGTTTGTGCATTTACAATATTCATTGATTTTTGCCATTGAAAAACATCCAGAAATGATTGAAGCTACTGACTGAATGAAAGGAGCTGGCATCTCACTCTCTTTGAATCTTCTTTATCATGCTAAGAGGAGCAGGAAAAAGCAAAAAATTTCAGAATTGCACCTTGCAATGCGGAGAAATTACTGTTTGTGCATTTACAATATTCATTGATTTTTGCCATTGAAAAACATCATGTTATTCATATTCCAGAAATGTTTGAAGCTACTGACTGAATGAAAGGAGCTGACATCTCACTCTCTTTGAATCTTCTTTATCATGCTAAGAGGAGCAGGAAAAAGCAAAAAATTTCAGAATTGCACCTTGCAATGCGGAGAAATTACTGTTTGTGCATTTACAATATTCATTGATTTTTGCCATTGAAAAACGTCCAGAAATGATTGAAGCTACTGACTGAATGAAAGGAGCTGGCATCTCACTCTCTTTGAATCTTCTTTATCATGCTAAGAGGAGCAGGAAAAAGCAAAAAATTTCAGAATTGCATCTTGCAATGCGGAGAAATTACTGTTTGTGCATTTACAATATTCATTGATTTTTGCCATTGAAAAACATGTTATTCATATACCAGAAATGTTTGAAGCTTCTGACTGAATGAAAGGAGCTGGCACCTCACTCTCTTTGAATCTTCTTTATCATGCTAAGAGGAGCGGGAAAAAGCAAAAAATTTCAGAATTGCACCTTGCAATGCGGAGAAATTACTGTTTGTGCATTTATAATATTCAATGATTTTTGCCATTGAAAAACGTCCAGAAATGATTGAAGCTACTGACTGAACGAAAGGAGCTGGCATCTCACTCTCTTTGAATCTTCTTTATCATGCTAAGAGGAGCAGGAAAAAGCAAAAAATTTCAGAATTGCACCTTGCAATGCGGAGAAATTACTGTTTGTGCATTTACAATATTCATTGATTTTTGCCATTGAAAAACATCCAGAAATGATTGAAGCTACTGACTGAATGAAAGGAACTGGCATCTCACTCTCTTTGAATCTTCTTTATCATGCTAAGAGGAGCAGGAAAAAGCAAAAAATTTCAGAATTGCACCTTGCAATGCGGAGAAATTACTGTTTGTGCATTTACAATATTCATTGATTTTTGCCATTGAAAAACATCATGTTATTCATATACCAGAAATGTTTGAAGCTACTGACTGAATGAAAGGAGCTGGCATCTCACTCTCTTTGAATCTTCTTTATCATGCTAAGAGGAGCAGGAAAAAGCAAAAAATTTCAGAATTGCACCTTGCAATGTGGAGAAATTACTGTTTGTGCATTTACAATATTCATTGATTTTTACCATTGAAAAACGTCCAGAAATGATTGAAGCTACTGACTGAATGAAAGTAGCTGGCATCTCACTCTCTTTGAATCTTCTTTATCATGCTAAGAGGAGCAGGAAAAAGCAAAAAATTTCAGACTTGCACCTTGCAATGCGGAGAAATTACTGTTTGTGCATTTACAATATTCATTGATTTTTGCCATTGAAAAACATCATGTTATTCATATACCAGAAATGTTTGAAGCTACTGACTGAATGAAAGGAGCTGGCATCTCACTCTCTTTGAATCTTCTTTATCATGCTAAGAGGAGCAGGAAAAAGCAAAAAATTTCAGAATTGCACCTTGCAATGCGGAGAAATTACTGTTTGTGCATTTACAATATTCATTGATTTTTGCCATTGAAAAACATCATGTTATTCATATACCAGAAATGATTGAAGCTACTGACTGAATGAAAGGAGCTGGCATCTCACTCTCTTTGAATCTTCTTTATCATGCTAAGAGGAGCAGGAAAAAGCAAAAAATTTCAGAATTGCACCTTGCAATGCGGAGAAATTACTGTTTGTGCATTTACAATATTCATTGATTTTTGCCATTGAAAAACATCCAGAAATGATTGAAGCTACTGACTGAATGAAAGGAGCTGGCATCTCACTCTCTTTGAATCTTCTTTATCATGCTAAGAGGAGCAGGAAAAAGCAAAAAATTTCAGAATTGCACCTTGCAATGCGGAGAAATTACTGTTTGTGCATTTACAATATTCATTGATTTTTGCCATTGAAAAACATCATGTTATTCATATACCAGAAATGTTTGAAGCTACTGACTGAATGAAAGGAGCTGACATCTCACTCTCTTTGAATCTTCTTTATCATGCTAAGAGGAGCAGGAAAAAGCAAAAAATTTCAGAATTGCACCTTGCAATGCGGAGAAATTACTGTTTGTGCATTTACAATATTCATTGATTTTTGCCATTGAAAAACGTCCAGAAATGATTGAAGCTACTGACTGAATGAAAGGAGCTGGCATCTCACTCTCTTTGAATCTTCTTTATCATGCTAAGAGGAGCAGGAAAAAGCAAAAAATTTCAGAATTGCACCTTGCAATGCGGAGAAATTACTGTTTGTGCATTTACAATATTCATTGATTTTTGCCATTGAAAAACATCCAGAAATGATTGAAGCTACTGACTGAATGAAAGGAGCTGGCATCTCACTCTCTTTGAATCTTCTTTATCATGCTAAGAGGAGCAGGAAAAAGCAAAAAATTTCAGAATTGCACCTTGCAATGCGGAGAAATTACTGTTTGTGCATTTACAATATTCATTGATTTTTGCCATTGAAAAACATCATGTTATTCATATACCAGAAATGTTTGAAGCTACTGACTGAATGAAAGGAGCTGACATCTCACTCTCTTTGAATCTTCTTTATCATGCTAAGAGGAGCAGGAAAAAGCAAAAAATTTCAGAATTGCACCTTGCAATGCGGAGAAATTGCTGTTTGTGCATTTACAATATTCATTGATTTTTGCCATTGAAAAACGTCCAGAAATGATTGAAGCTACTGACTGAATGAAAGGAGCTGGCATCTCACTCTCTTTGAATCTTCTTTATCATGCTAAGAGGAGCAGGAAAAAGCAAAAAATTTCAGAATTGCACCTTGCAATGCGGAGAAATTACTGTTTGTGCATTTACAATATTCATTGATTTTTGCCATTGAAAAACATGTTATTCATATACCAGAAATGTTTGAAGCTACTGACTGAATGAAAGGAGCTGGCACCTCACTCTCTTTGAATCTTCTTTATCATGCTAAGAGGAGCGGGAAAAAGCAAAAAATTTCAGAATTGCACCTTGCAATGCGGAGAAATTACTGTTTGTGCATTTACAATATTCATTGATTTTTGCCATTGAAAAACATCCAGAAATGATTGAAGGTACTGACTGAATGAAAGGAGCTGGCATCTCACTCTCTTTGAATCTTCTTTATCATGCTAAGAGGAGCAGGAAAAAGCAAAAAATTTCAGACTTGCACCTTGCAATGCGGAGAAATTACTGTTTGTGCATTTACAATATTCATTGATTTTTGCCATTGAAAAACATCATGTTATTCATATACCAGAAATGTTTGAAGCTACTGACTGAATGAAAGGAGCTGGCATCTCACTCTCTTTGAATCTTCTTTATCATGCTAAGAGGAGCAGGAAAAAGCAAAAAATTTCAGAATTGCACCTTGCAATGCGGAGAAATTACTGTTTGTGCATTTACAATATTCATTGATTTTTGCCATTGAAAAACATCATGTTATTCATATACCAGAAATGTTTGAAGCTACTGACTGAATGAAAGGAGCTGGCATCTCACTCTCTTTGAATCTTCTTTATCATGCTAAGAGGAGCAGGAAAAAGCAAAAAATTTCAGAATTGCACCTTGCAATGTGGAGAAATTACTGTTTGTGCATTTACAATATTCATTGATTTTTACCATTGAAAAACGTCCAGAAATGATTGAAGCTACTGACTGAATGAAAGTAGCTGGCATCTCACTCTCTTTGAATCTTCTTTATCATGCTAAGAGGAGCAGGAAAAAGCAAAAAATTTCAGACTTGCACCTTGCAATGCGGAGAAATTACTGTTTGTGCATTTACAATATTCATTGATTTTTGCCATTGAAAAACATCATGTTATTCATATACCAGAAATGTTTGAAGCTACTGACTGAATGAAAGGAGCTGGCATCTCACTCTCTTTGAATCTTCTTTATCATGCTAAGAGGAGCAGGAAAAAGCAAAAAATTTCAGAATTGCACCTTGCAATGCGGAGAAATTACTGTTTGTGCATTTACAATATTCATTGATTTTTGCCATTGAAAAACATCATGTTATTCATATACCAGAAATGATTGAAGCTACTGACTGAATGAAAGGAGCTGGCATCTCACTCTCTTTGAATCTTCTTTATCATGCTAAGAGGAGCAGGAAAAAGTAAAAAATTTCAGAATTGCACCTTGCAATGCGGAGAAATTACTGTTTGTGCATTTATAATATTCAATGATTTTTGCCATTGAAAAACGTCCAGAAATGATTGAAGCTACTGACTGAACGAAAGGATCTGGCATCTCACTCTCTTTGAATCTTCTTTATCATGCTAAGAGGAGCAGGAAAAAGCAAAAAATTTCAGAATTGCACCTTGCAATGCGGAGAAATTACTGTTTGTGCATTTACAATATTCATTGATTTTTGCCATTGAAAAACATCCAGAAATGATTGAAGCTACTGACTGAATGAAAGGAGCTGGCATCTCACTCTCTTTGAATCTTCTTTATCATGCTAAGAGGAGCAGGAAAAAGCAAAAAATTTCAGAATTGCACCTTGCAATGCGGAGAAATTACTGTTTGTGCATTTACAATATTCATTGATTTTTGCCATTGAAAAACATCATGTTATTCATATTCCAGAAATGTTTGAAGCTACTGACTGAATGAAAGGAGCTGACATCTCACTCTCTTTGAATCTTCTTTATCATGCTAAGAGGAGCAGGAAAAAGCAAAAAATTTCAGAATTGCACCTTGCAATGCGGAGAAATTACTGTTTGTGCATTTACAATATTCATTGATTTTTGCCATTGAAAAACGTCCAGAAATGATTGAAGCTACTGACTGAATGAAAGGAGCTGGCATCTCACTCTCTTTGAATCTTCTTTATCATGCTAAGAGGAGCAGGAAAAAGCAAAAAATTTCAGAATTGCACCTTGCAATGCGGAGAAATTACTGTTTGTGCATTTACAATATTCATTGATTTTTGCCATTGAAAAACATGTTATTCATATACCAGAAATGTTTGAAGCTACTGACTGAATGAAAGGAGCTGGCACCTCACTCTCTTTGAATCTTCTTTATCATGCTAAGAGGAGCGGGAAAAAGCAAAAAATTTCAGAATTGCACCTTGCAATGCGGAGAAATTACTGTTTGTGCATTTATAATATTCAATGATTTTTGCCATTGAAAAACGTCCAGAAATGATTGAAGCTACTGACTGAACGAAAGGAGCTGGCATCTCACTCTCTTTGTATCTTCTTTATCATGCTAAGAGGAGCAGGAAAAAGCAAAAAATTTCAGAATTGCACCTTGCAATGCGGAGAAATTACTGTTTGTGCATTTACAATATTCATTGATTTTTGCCATTGAAAAACATCCAGAAATGATTGAAGCTACTGACTGAATGAAAGGAGCTGGCATCTCACTCTCTTTGAATCTTCTTTATCATGCTAAGAGGAGCAGGAAAAAGCAAAAAATTTCAGAATTGCACCTTGCAATGCGGAGAAATTACTGTTTGTGCATTTACAATATTCATTGATTTTTGCCATTGAAAAACATCATGTTATTCATATACCAGAAATGTTTGAAGCTACTGACTGAATGAAAGGAGCTGGCATCTCACTCTCTTTGAATCTTCTTTATCATGCTAAGAGGAGCAGGAAAAAGCAAAAAATTTCAGAATTGCACCTTGCAATGTGGAGAAATTACTGTTTGTGCATTTACAATATTCATTGATTTTTACCATTGAAAAACGTCCAGAAATGATTGAAGCTACTGACTGAATGAAAGTAGCTGGCATCTCACTCTCTTTGAATCTTCTTTATCATGCTAAGAGGAGCAGGAAAAAGCAAAAAATTTCAGACTTGCACCTTGCAATGCGGAGAAATTACTGTTTGTGCATTTACAATATTCATTGATTTTTGCCATTGAAAAACATCATGTTATTCATATACCAGAAATGTTTGAAGCTACTGACTGAATGAAAGGAGCTGGCATCTCACTCTCTTTGAATCTTCTTTATCATGCTAAGAGGAGCAGGAAAAAGCAAAAAATTTCAGAATTGCACCTTGCAATGTGGAGAAATTACTGTTTGTGCATTTACAATATTCATTGATTTTTACCATTGAAAAACGTCCAGAAATGATTGAAGCTACTGACTGAATGAAAGTAGCTGGCATCTCACTCTCTTTGAATCTTCTTTATCATGCTAAGAGGAGCAGGAAAAAGCAAAAAATTTCAGACTTGCACCTTGCAATGCGGAGAAATTACTGTTTGTGCATTTACAATATTCATTGATTTTTGCCATTGAAAAACATCATGTTATTCATATACCAGAAATGTTTGAAGCTACTGACTGAATGAAAGGAGCTGGCATCTCACTCTCTTTGAATCTTCTTTATCATGCTAAGAGGAGCAGGAAAAAGCAAAAAATTTCAGACTTGCACCTTGCAATGCGGAGAAATTACTGTTTGTGCATTTACAATATTCATTGATTTTTACCATTGAAAAACGTCCAGAAATGATTGAAGCTACTGACTGAATGAAAGTAGCTGGCATCTCACTCTCTTTGAATCTTCTTTATCATGCTAAGAGGAGCAGGAAAAAGCAAAAAATTTCAGACTTGCACCTTGCAATGCGGAGAAATTACTGTTTGTGCATTTACAATATTCATTGATTTTTGCCATTGAAAAACATCATGTTATTCATATACCAGAAATGTTTGAAGCTACTGACTGAATGAAAGGAGCTGGCATCTCACTCTCTTTGAATCTTCTTTATCATGCTAAGAGGAGCAGGAAAAAGCAAAAAATTTCAGAATTGCACCTTGCAATGCGGAGAAATTACTGTTTGTGCATTTACAATATTCATTGATTTTTGCCATTGAAAAACATCATGTTATTCATATACCAGAAATGATTGAAGCTACTGACTGAATGAAAGGAGCTGGCATCTCACTCTCTTTGAATCTTCTTTATCATGCTAAGAGGAGCAGGAAAAAGTAAAAAATTTCAGAATTGCACCTTGCAATGCGGAGAAATTACTGTTTGTGCATTTATAATATTCAATGATTTTTGCCATTGAAAAACGTCCAGAAATGATTGAAGCTACTGACTGAACGAAAGGAGCTGGCATCTCACTCTCTTTGAATCTTCTTTATCATGCTAAGAGGAGCAGGAAAAAGCAAAAAATTTCAGAATTGCACCTTGCAATGCGGAGAAATTACTGTTTGTGCATTTACAATATTCATTGATTTTTGCCATTGAAAAACATCCAGAAATGATTGAAGCTACTGACTGAATGAAAGGAGCTGGCATCTCACTCTCTTTGAATCTTCTTTATCATGCTAAGAGGAGCAGGAAAAAGCAAAAAATTTCAGAATTGCACCTTGCAATGCGGAGAAATTACTGTTTGTGCATTTACAATATTCATTGATTTTTGCCATTGAAAAACGTCCAGAAATGATTGAAGCTACTGACTGAATGAAAGGAGCTGGCATCTCACTCTCTTTGAATCTTCTTTATCATGCTAAGAGGAGCAGGAAAAAGCAAAAAATTTCAGAATTGCACCTTGCAATGCGGAGAAATTACTGTTTGTGCATTTACAATATTCATTGATTTTTGCCATTGAAAAACATCCAGAAATGATTGAAGCTACTGACTGAATGAAAGGAGCTGGCATCTCACTCTCTTTGAATCTTCTTTATCATGCTAAGAGGAGCAGGAAAAAGCTAAAAATTTCAGAATTGCACCTTGCAATGCGGAGAAATTACTGTTTGTGCATTTACAATATTCATTGATTTTTGCCATTGAAAAACATCATGTTATTCATATACCAGAAATGTTTGAAGCTACTGACTGAATGAAAGGAGCTGACATCTCACTCTCTTTGAATCTTCTTTATCATGCTAAGAGGAGCAGGAAAAAGCAAAAAATTTCAGAATTGCACCTTGCAATGCGGAGAAATTGCTGTTTGTGCATTTACAATATTCATTGATTTTTGCCATTGAAAAACGTCCAGAAATGATTGAAGCTACTGACTGAATGAAAGGAGCTGGCATCTCACTCTCTTTGAATCTTCTTTATCATGCTAAGAGGAGCAGGAAAAAGCAAAAAATTTCAGAATTGCACCTTGCAATGCGGAGAAATTACTGTTTGTGCATTTACAATATTCATTGATTTTTGCCATTGAAAAACATGTTATTCATATACCAGAAATGTTTGAAGCTACTGACTGAATGAAAGGAGCTGGCACCTCACTCTCTTTGAATCTTCTTTATCATGCTAAGAGGAGCGGGAAAAAGCAAAAAATTTCAGAATTGCACCTTGCAATGCGGAGAAATTACTGTTTGTGCATTTACAATATTCATTGATTTTTGCCATTGAAAAACGTCCAGAAATGATTGAAGGTACTGACTGAATGAAAGGAGCTGGCATCTCACTCTCTTTGAATCTTCTTTATCATGCTAAGAGGAGCAGGAAAAAGCAAAAAATTTCAGAATTGCACCTTGCAATGCGGAGAAATTACAGTTTGTGCATTTACAATATTCATTGATTTTTGCCATTGAAAAACATCCAGAAATGATTGAAGCTACTGACTGAATGAAAGGAGCTGGCATCTCACTCTCTTTGAATCTTCTTTATCATGCTAAGAGGAGCAGGAAAAAGCAAAAAATTTCAGAATTGCACCTTGCAATGCGGAGAAATTACTGTTTGTGCATTTACAATATTCATTGATTTTTGCCATTGAAAAACATCATGTTATTCATATACCAGAAATGTTTGAAGCTACTGACTGAATGAAAGGAGCTGGCATCTCACTCTCTTTGAATCTTCTTTATCATGCTAAGAGGAGCAGGAAAAAGCAAAAAATTTCAGAATTGCACCTTGCAATGTGGAGAAATTACTGTTTGTGCATTTACAATATTCATTGATTTTTACCATTGAAAAACGTCCAGAAATGATTGAAGCTACTGACTGAATGAAAGTAGCTGGCATCTCACTCTCTTTGAATCTTCTTTATCATGCTAAGAGGAGCAGGAAAAAGCAAAAAATTTCAGACTTGCACCTTGCAATGCGGAGAAATTACTGTTTGTGCATTTACAATATTCATTGATTTTTGCCATTGAAAAACATCATGTTATTCATATACCAGAAATGTTTGAAGCTACTGACTGAATGAAAGGAGCTGGCATCTCACTCTCTTTGAATCTTCTTTATCATGCTAAGAGGAGCAGGAAAAAGCAAAAAATTTCAGAATTGCACCTTGCAATGTGGAGAAATTACTGTTTGTGCATTTACAATATTCATTGATTTTTACCATTGAAAAACGTCCAGAAATGATTGAAGCTACTGACTGAATGAAAGTAGCTGGCATCTCACTCTCTTTGAATCTTCTTTATCATGCTAAGAGGAGCAGGAAAAAGCAAAAAAATTTCAGACTTGCACCTTGCAATGCGGAGAAATTACTGTTTGTGCATTTACAATATTCATTGATTTTTGCCATTGAAAAACATCATGTTATTCATATACCAGAAATGTTTGAAGCTACTGACTGAATGAAAGGAGCTGGCATCTCACTCTCTTTGAATCTTCTTTATCATGCTAAGAGGAGCAGGAAAAAGCAAAAAATTTCAGAATTGCACCTTGCAATGCGGAGAAATTACTGTTTGTGCATTTACAATATTCATTGATTTTTGCCATTGAAAAACATCATGTTATTCATATACCAGAAATGATTGAAGCTACTGACTGAATGAAAGGAGCTGGCATCTCACTCTCTTTGAATCTTCTTTATCATGCTAAGAGGAGCAGGAAAAAGTAAAAAATTTCAGAATTGCACCTTGCAATGCGGAGAAATTACTGTTTGTGCATTTATAATATTCAATGATTTTTGCCATTGAAAAACGTCCAGAAATGATAGAAGCTACTGACTGAACGAAAGGAGCTGGCATCTCACTCTCTTTGAATCTTCTTTATCATGCTAAGAGGAGCAGGAAAAAGCAAAAAATTTCAGAATTGCACCTTGCAATGCGGAGAAATTACTGTTTGTGCATTTACAATATTCATTGATTTTTGCCATTGAAAAACATCCAGAAATGATTGAAGCTACTGACTGAATGAAAGGAGCTGGCATCTCACTCTCTTTGAATCTTCTTTATCATGCTAAGAGGAGCAGGAAAAAGCAAAAAATTTCAGAATTGCACCTTGCAATGCGGAGAAATTACTGTTTGTGCATTTACAATATTCATTGATTTTTGCCATTGAAAAACATCATGTTATTCATATACCAGAAATGTTTGAAGCTACTGACTGAATGAAAGGAGCTGACATCTCACTCTCTTTGAATCTTCTTTATCATGCTAAGAGGAGCAGGAAAAAGCAAAAAATTTCAGAATTGCACCTTGCAATGCGGAGAAATTACTGTTTGTGCATTTACAATATTCATTGATTTTTGCCATTGAAAAACATCCAGAAATGATTGAAGCTACTGACTGAATGAAAGGAGCTGGCATCTCACTCTCTTTGAATCTTCTTTATCATGCTAAGAGGAGCAGGAAAAAGCAAAAAATTTCAGAATTGCACCTTGCAATGCGGAGAAATTACTGTTTGTGCATTTACAATATTCATTGATTTTTGCCATTGAAAAACATCATGTTATTCATATACCAGAAATGTTTGAAGCTACTGACTGAATGAAAGGAGCTGGCATCTCACTCTCTTTGAATCTTCTTTATCATGCTAAGAGGAGCAGGAAAAAGCAAAAAATTTCAGAATTGCACCTTGCAATGCGGAGAAATTACTGTTTGTGCATTTACAATATTCATTGATTTTTGCCTTTGAAAAACATCATGTTATTCATATACCAGAAATGTTTGAAGCTACTGACTGAATGAAAGGAGCTGGCATCTCACTCTCTTTGAATCTTCTTTATCATGCTAAGAGGAGCAGGAAAAAGCAAAAAATTTCAGAATTGCACCTTGCAATGCGGAGAAATTACTGTTTGTGCATTTACAATATTCATTGATTTTTGCCATTGAAAAACGTCCAGAAATGATTGAAGCTACTGACTGAATGAAAGGAGCTGGCATCTCACTCTCTTTGAATCTTCTTTATCATGCTAAGAGGAGCAGGAAAAAGCAAAAAATTTCAGAATTGCACCTTGCAATGCGGAGAAATTACTGTTTGTGCATTTACAATCTTCATTGATTTTTGCCATTGAAAAACGTCCAGAAATGATTGAAGCTACTGACTGAATGAAAGGAGCTGGCATCTCACTCTCTTTGAATCTTCTTTATCATGCTAAGAGGAGCAGGAAAAATCAAAAAATTTCAGAATTGCACCTTGCAATGCGGAGAAATTACTGTTTGTGCATTTACAATATTCATTGATTTTTGCCATTGAAAAACATGTTATTCATATACCAGAAATGTTTGAAGCTACTGACTGAATGAAAGGAGCTGGCACCTCACTCTCTTTGAATCTTCTTTATCATGCTAAGAGGAGCGGGAAAAAGCAAAAAATTTCAGAATTGCACCTTGCAATGCGGAGAAATTACTGTTTGTGCATTTACAATATTCATTGATTTTTGCCATTGAAAAACGTCCAGAAATGATTGAAGGTACTGACTGAATGAAAGGAGCTGGCATCTCACTCTCTTTGAATCTTCTTTATCATGCTAAGAGGAGCAGGAAAAAGCAAAAAATTTCAGAATTGCACCTTGCAATGCGGAGAAATTACTGTTTGTGCATTTACAATATTCATTGATTTTTGCCACTGAAAAACGTCCAGAAATGATTGAAGCTACTGACTGAATGAAAGGAGCTGGCATCTCACTCTCTTTGAATCTTCTTTATCATGCTAAGAGGAGCAGGAAAAAGCAAAAAATTTCAGAATTGCACCTTGCAATGCGGAGAAATTACTGTTTGTGCATTTACAATATTCATTGATTTTTGCCATTGAAAAACATCCAGAAATGATTGAAGCTACTGACTGAATGAAAGGAGCTGGCATCTCACTCTCTTTGAATCTTCTTTATCATGCTAAGAGGAGCAGGAAAAAGCAAAAAATTTCAGAATTGCACCTTGCAATGCGGAGAAATTACTGTTTGTGCATTTACAATATTCATTGATTTTTGCCATTGAAAAACATCATGTTATTCATATACCAGAAATGTTTGAAGCTACTGACTGAATGAAAGGAGCTGGCATCTCACTCTCTTTGAATCTTCTTTATCATGCTAAGAGGAGCAGGAAAAAGCAAAAAATTTCAGAATTGCACCTTGCAATGTGGAGAAATTACTGTTTGTGCATTTACAATATTCATTGATTTTTACCATTGAAAAACGTCCAGAAATGATTGAAGCTACTGACTGAATGAAAGTAGCTGGCATCTCACTCTCTTTGAATCTTCTTTATCATGCTAAGAGGAGCAGGAAAAAGCAAAAAATTTCAGACTTGCACCTTGCAATGCGGAGAAATTACTGTTTGTGCATTTACAATATTCATTGATTTTTGCCATTGAAAAACATCATGTTATTCATATACCAGAAATGTTTGAAGCTACTGACTGAATGAAAGGAGCTGGCATCTCACTCTCTTTGAATCTTCTTTATCATGCTAAGAGGAGCAGGAAAAAGCAAAAAATTTCAGAATTGCACCTTGCAATGCGGAGAAATTACTGTTTGTACATTTACAATATTCATTGATTTTTGCCATTGAAAAACATCCAGAAATGATTGAAGCTACTGACTGAATGAAAGGAGCTGGCATCTCACTCTCTTTGAATCTTCTTTATCATGCTAAGAGGAGCAGGAAAAAGCAAAAAATTTCAGAATTGCACCTTGCAATGCGGAGAAATTACTGTTTGTGCATTTACAATATTCATTGATTTTTGCCATTGAAAAACATCATGTTATTCATATACCAGAAATGTTTGAAGCTACTGACTGAATGAAAGGAGCTGACATCACACTCTCTTTGAATCTTCTTTATCATGCTAAGAGGAGCAGGAAAAAGCAAAAAATTTCAGAATTGCACCTTGCAATGCGGAGAAATTACTGTTTGTGCATTTACAATATTCATTGATTTTTGCCATTGAAAAACATCCAGAAATGATTGAAGCTACTGACTGAATGAAAAGAGCTGGCATCTCACTCTCTTTGAATCTTCTTTATCATGCTAAGAGGAGCAGGAAAAAGCAAAAAATTTCAGAATTGCACCTTGCAATGCGGAGAAATTACTGTTTGTGCATTTACAATATTCATTGATTTTTGCCATTGAAAAACATCATGTTATTCATATACCAGAAATGTTTGAAGCTACTGACTGAATGAAAGGAGCTGGCATCTCACTCTCTTTGAATCTTCTTTATCATGCTAAGAGGAGCAGGAAAAAGCAAAAAATTTCAGAATTGCACCTTGCAATGCGGAGAAATTACTGTTTGTGCATTTACAATATTCATTGATTTTTGCCATTGAAAAACGTCCAGAAATGATTGAAGGTACTGACTGAATGAAAGGAGCTGGCATCTCACTCTCTTTGAATCTTCTTTATCATGCTAAGAGGAGCAGGAAAAAGCAAAAAATTTCAGAATTGCACCTTGCAATGCGGAGAAATTACTGTTTGTGCATTTACAATATTCATTGGTTTTTGCCATTGAAAAACGTCCAGAAATGATTGAAGCTACTGACTGAATGAAAGGAGCTGGCATCTCACTCTCTTTGAATCTTCTTTATCATGCTAAGAGGAGCAGGAAAAAGCAAAAAATTTCAGAATTGCACCTTGCAATGCGGAGAAATTACAGTTTGTGCATTTACAATATTCATTGATTTTTGCCATTGAAAAACATCCAGAAATGATTGAAGCTACTGACTGAATGAAAGGAGCTGGCATCTCACTCTCTTTGAATCTTCTTTATCATGCTAAGAGGAGCAGGAAAAAGCAAAAAATTTCAGAATTGCACCTTGCAATGCGGAGAAATTACTGTTTGTGCATTTACAATATTCATTGATTTTTGCCATTGAAAAACATCATGTTATTCATATACCAGAAATGTTTGAAGCTACTGACTGAATGAAAGGAGCTGGCATCTCACTCTCTTTGAATCTTCTTTATCATGCTAAGAGGAGCAGGAAAAAGCAAACAATTTCAGAATTGCACCTTGCAATGTGGAGAAATTACTGTTTGTGCATTTACAATATTCATTGATTTTTACCATTGAAAAACGTCCAGAAATGATTGAAGCTACTGACTGAATGAAAGTAGCTGGCATCTCACTCTCTTTGAATCTTCTTTATCATGCTAAGAGGAGCAGGAAAAAGCAAAAAATTTCAGACTTGCACCTTGCAATGCGGAGAAATTACTGTTTGTGCATTTACAATATTCATTGATTTTTGCCATTGAAAAACATCATGTTATTCATATACCAGAAATGTTTGAAGCTACTGACTGAATGAAAGGAGCTGGCATCTCACTCTCTTTGAATCTTCTTTATCATGCTAAGAGGAGCAGGAAAAAGTAAAAAATTTCAGAATTGCACCTTGCAATGCGGAGAAATTACTGTTTGTGCATTTATAATATTCAATGATTTTTGCCATTGAAAAACGTCCAGAAATGATTGAAGCTACTGACTGAACGAAAGGAGCTGGCATCTCACTCTCTTTGAATCTTCTTTATCATGCTAAGAGGAGCAGGAAAAAGCAAAAAATTTCAGAATTGCACCTTGCAATGCGGAGAAATTACTGTTTGTGCATTTACAATATTCATTGATTTTTGCCATTGAAAAACATCCAGAAATGATTGAAGCTACTGACTGAATGAAAGTAGCTGGCATCTCACTCTCTTTGAATCTTCTTTATCATGCTAAGAGGAGCAGGAAAAAGCAAAAAATTTCAGACTTGCACCTTGCAATGCGGAGAAATTACTGTTTGTGCATTTACAATATTCATTGATTTTTGCCATTGAAAAACATCATGTTATTCATATACCAGAAATGTTTGAAGCTACTGACTGAATGAAAGGAGCTGGCATCTCACTCTCTTTGAATCTTCTTTATCATGCTAAGAGGAGCAGGAAAAAGCAAAAAATTTCAGAATTGCACCTTGCAATGCGGAGAAATTACTGTTTGTACATTTACAATATTCATTGATTTTGCCATTGAAAAACATCCAGAAATGATTGAAGCTACTGACTGAATGAAAGGAGCTGGCATCTCACTCTCTTTGAATCTTCTTTATCATGCTAAGAGGAGCAGGAAAAAGCAAAAAATTTCAGAATTGCACCTTGCAATGCGGAGAAATTACTGTTTGTGCATTTACAATATTCATTGATTTTTGCCATTGAAAAACATCATGTTATTCATATACCAGAAATGTTTGAAGCTACTGACTGAATGAAAGGAGCTGACATCACACTCTCTTTGAATCTTCTTTATCATGCTAAGAGGAGCAGGAAAAAGCAAAAAATTTCAGAATTGCACCTTGCAATGCGGAGAAATTACTGTTTGTGCATTTACAATATTCATTGATTTTTGCCATTGAAAAACATCATGTTATTCATATACCAGAAATGTTTGAAGCTACTGACTGAATGAAAGGAGCTGGCATCTCACTCTCTTTGAATCTTCTTTATCATGCTAAGAGGAGCAGGAAAAAGCAAACAATTTCAGAATTGCACCTTGCAATGCGGAGAAATTACTGTTTGTGCATTTACAATATTCATTGATTTTTGCCATTGAAAAACGTCCAGAAATGATTGAAGGTACTGACTGAATGAAAGGAGCTGGCATCTCACTCTCTTTGAATCTTCTTTATCATGCTAAGAGGAGCAGGAAAAAGCAAAAAATTTCAGAATTGCACCTTGCAATGCGGAGAAATTACTGTTTGTGCATTTACAATATTCATTGGTTTTTGCCATTGAAAAACGTCCAGAAATGATTGAAGCTACTGACTGAATGAAAGGAGCTGGCATCTCACTCTCTTTGAATCTTCTTTATCATGCTAAGAGGAGCAGGAAAAAGCAAAAAATTTCAGACTTGCACCTTGCAATGCGGAGAAATTACTGTTTGTGCATTTACAATATTCATTGATTTTTGCCATTGAAAAACATCATGTTATTCATATACCAGAAATGTTTGAAGCTACTGACTGAATGAAAGGAGCTGGCATCTCACTCTCTTTGAATCTTCTTTATCATGCTAAGAGGAGCAGGAAAAAGTAAAAAATTTCAGAATTGCACCTTGCAATGCGGAGAAATTACTGTTTATGCATTTATAATATTCAATGATTTTTGCCATTGAAAAACGTCCAGAAATGATTGAAGCTACTGACTGAACGAAAGGAGCTGGCATCTCACTCTCTTTGAATCTTCTTTATCATGCTAAGAGGAGCAGGAAAAAGCAAAAAATTTCAGAATTGCACCTTGCAATGCGGAGAAATTACTGTTTGTGCATTTACAATATTCATTGATTTTTGCCATTGAAAAACATCCAGAAATGATTGAAGCTACTGACTGAATGAAAGGAGCTGGCATCTCACTCTCTTTGAATCTTCTTTATCATGCTAAGAGGAGCAGGAAAAAGCAAAAAATTTCAGAATTGCACCTTGCAATGCGGAGAAATTACTGTTTGTGCATTTACAATATTCATTGATTTTTGCCATTGAAAAACATCATGTTATTCATATACCAGAAATGTTTGAAGCTACTGACTGAATGAAAGGAGCTGACATCTCACTCTCTTTGAATCTTCTTTATCATGCTAAGAGGAGCAGGAAAAAGCAAAAAATTTCAGAATTGCACCTTGCAATGCGGAGAAATTACTGTTTGTGCATTTACAATATTCATTGATTTTTGCCATTGAAAAACGTCCAGAAATGATTGAAGCTACTGACTGAATGAAAGGAGCTGGCATCTCACTCTCTTTGAATCTTCTTTATCATGCTAAGAGGAGCAGGAAAAAGCAAAAAATTTCAGAATTGCACCTTGCAATGCGGAGAAATTACTGTTTGTGCATTTACAATATTCATTGATTTTTGCCATTGAAAAACATGTTATTCATATACCAGAAATGTTTGAAGCTACTGACTGAATGAAAGGAGCTGGCACCTCACTCTCTTTGAATCTTCTTTATCATGCTAAGAGGAGCGGGAAAAAGCAAAAAATTTCAGAATTGCACCTTGCAATGTGGAGAAATTACTGTTTGTGCATTTATAATATTCAATGATTTTTGCCATTGAAAAACGTCCAGAAATGATTGAAGCTACTGACTGAACGAAAGGAGCTGGCATCTCACTCTCTTTGAATCTTCTTTATCATGCTAAGAGGAGCAGGAAAAAGCAAAAAATTTCAGAATTGCACCTTGCAATGCGGAGAAATTACTGTTTGTGCATTTACAATATTCATTGATTTTTGCCATTGAAAAACATCATGTTATTCATATACCAGAAATGTTTGAAGCTACTGACTGAATGAAAGGAGCTGACATCTCACTCTCTTTGAATCTTCTTTATCATGCTAAGAGGAGCAGGAAAAAGCAAAAAATTTCAGAATTGCACCTTGCAATGCGGAGAAATTACTGTTTGTGCATTTACAATATTCATTGATTTTTACCATTGAAAAACGTCCAGAAATGATTGAAGCTACTGACTGAATGAAAGTAGCTGGCATCTCACTCTCTTTGAATCTTCTTTATCATGCTAAGAGGAGCAGGAAAAAGCAAAAAATTTCAGACTTGCACCTTGCAATGCGGAGAAATTACTGTTTGTGCATTTACAATATTCATTGATTTTTGCCATTGAAAAACATCATGTTATTCATATACCAGAAATGTTTGAAGCTACTGACTGAATGAAAGGAGCTGGCATCTCACTCTCCTTGAATCTTCTTTATCATGCTAAGAGGAGCAGGAAAAAGCAAAAAATTTCAGAATTGCACCTTGCAATGCGGAGAAATTACTGTTTGTGCATTTACAATATTCATTGATTTTTGCCATTGAAAAACATCCAGAAATGATTGAAGCTACTGACTGAATGAAAGGAGCTGGCATCTCACTCTCTTTGAATCTTCTTTATCATGCTAAGAGGAGCAGGAAAAAGCAAAAAATTTCAGAATTGCACCTTGCAATGCGGAGAAATTACTGTTTGTGCATTTACAATATTCATTGATTTTTGCCATTGAAAAACATCATGTTATTCATATACCAGAAATGTTTGAAGCTACTGACTGAATGAAAGGAGCTGACATCACACTCTCTTTGAATCTTGTTTATCATGCTAAGAGGAGCAGGAAAAAGCAAAAAATTTCAGAATTGCACCTTGCAATGCGGAGAAATTACTGTTTGTGCATTTACAATATTCATTGATTTTTGCCATTGAAAAACATCCAGAAATGATTGAAGCTACTGACTGAATGAAAGGAGCTGGCATCTCACTCTCTTTGAATCTTCTTTATCATGCTAAGAGGAGCAGGAAAAAGCAAAAAATTTCAGAATTGCACCTTGCAATGCGGAGAAATTACTGTTTTGTGCATTTACAATATTCATTGGTTTTTGCCATTGAAAAACGTCCAGAAATGATTGAAGCTACTGACTGAATGAAAGGAGCTGGCATCTCACTCTCTTTGAATCTTCTTTATCATGCTAAGAGGAGCAGGAAAAAGCAAAAAATTTCAGAATTGCACCTTGCAATGCGGAGAAATTACAGTTTGTGCATTTACAATATTCATTGATTTTTGCCATTGAAAAACATCCAGAAATGATTGAAGCTACTGACTGAATGAAAGGAGCTGGCATCTCACTCTCTTTGAATCTTCTTTATCATGCTAAGAGGAGCAGGAAAAAGCAAAAAATTTCAGAATTGCACCTTGCAATGTGGAGAAATTACTGTTTGTGCATTTACAATATTCATTGATTTTTACCATTGAAAAACGTCCAGAAATGATTGAAGCTACTGACTGAATGAAAGTAGCTGGCATCTCACTCTCTTTGAATCTTCTTTATCATGCTAAGAGGAGCAGGAAAAAGCAAAAAATTTCAGACTTGCACCTTGCAATGCGGAGAAATTACTGTTTGTGCATTTACAATATTCATTGATTTTTGCCATTGAAAAACATCATGTTATTCATATACCAGAAATGTTTGAAGCTACTGACTGAATGAAAGGAGCTGGCATCTCACTCTCTTTGAATCTTCTTTATCATGCTAAGAGGAGCAGGAAAAAGCAAAAAATTTCAGAATTGCACCTTGCAATGCGGAGAAATTACTGTTTGTGCATTTACAATATTCATTGATTTTTGCCATTGAAAAACATCATGTTATTCATATACCAGAAATGTTTGAAGCTACTGACTGAATGAAAGGAGCTGGCATCTCACTCTCTTTGAATCTTCTTTATCATGCTAAGAGGAGCAGGAAAAAGCAAAAAATTTCAGAATTGCACCTTGCAATGTGGAGAAATTACTGTTTGTGCATTTACAATATTCATTGATTTTTACCATTGAAAAACGTCCAGAAATGATTGAAGCTACTGACTGAATGAAAGTAGCTGGCATCTCACTCTCTTTGAATCTTCTTTATCATGCTAAGAGGAGCAGGAAAAAGCAAAAAATTTCAGACTTGCACCTTGCAATGCGGAGAAATTACTGTTTGTGCATTTACAATATTCATTGATTTTTGCCATTGAAAAACATCATGTTATTCATATACCAGAAATGTTTGAAGCTACTGACTGAATGAAAGGAGCTGGCATCTCACTCTCTTTGAATCTTCTTTATCATGCTAAGAGGAGCAGGAAAAAGCAAAAAATTTCAGAATTGCACCTTGCAATGCGGAGAAATTACTGTTTGTGCATTTACAATATTCATTGATTTTTGCCATTGAAAAACATCATGTTATTCATATACCAGAAATGATTGAAGCTACTGACTGAATGAAAGGAGCTGGCATCTCACTCTCTTTGAATCTTCTTTATCATGCTAAGAGGAGCAGGAAAAAGCAAAAAATTTCAGAATTGCACCTTGCAATGCGGAGAAATTACTGTTTGTGCATTTACAATATTCATTGATTTTTGCCATTGAAAAACATCCAGAAATGATTGAAGCTACTGACTGAATGAAAGGAGCTGGCATCTCACTCTCTTTGAATCTTCTTTATCATGCTAAGAGGAGCAGGAAAAAGCAAAAAATTTCAGAATTGCACCTTGCAATGCGGAGAAATTACTGTTTGTGCATTTACAATATTCATTGATTTTTGCCATTGAAAAACATCATGTTATTCATATACCAGAAATGTTTGAAGCTACTGACTGAATGAAAGGAGCTGACATCTCACTCTCTTTGAATCTTCTTTATCATGCTAAGAGGAGCAGGAAAAAGCAAAAAATTTCAGAATTGCACCTTGCAATGCGGAGAAATTACTGTTTGTGCATTTACAATATTCATTGATTTTTGCCATTGAAAAACATCATGTTATTCATATACCAGAAATGTTTGAAGCTACTGACTGAATGAAAGGAGCTGACATCTCACTCTCTTTGAATCTTCTTTATCATGCTAAGAGGAGCAGGAAAAAGCAAAAAATTTCAGAATTGCACCTTGCAATGCGGAGAAATTACTGTTTGTGCATTTACAATATTCATTGATTTTTGCCATTGAAAAACGTCCAGAAATGATTGGAGCTACTGACTGAATGAAAGGAGCTGGCATCTCACTCTCTTTGAATCTTCTTTATCATGCTAAGAGGAGCAGGAAAAAGCAAAAAATTTCAGAATTGCACCTTGCAATGCGGAGAAATTACTGTTTGTGCATTTACAATATTCATTGATTTTTGCCATTGAAAAACATGTTATTCATATACCAGAAATGTTTGAAGCTACTGACTGAATGAAAGGAGCTGGCACCTCACTCTCTTTGAATCTTCTTTATCATGCTAAGAGGAGCGGGAAAAAGCAAAAAATTTCAGAATTGCACCTTGCAATGCGGAGAAATTACTGTTTGTGCATTTACAATATTCATTGATTTTTGCCATTGAAAAACGTCCAAAAATGATTGAAGGTACTGACTGAATGAAAGGAGCTGGCATCTCACTCTCTTTGAATCTTCTTTATCATGCTAAGAGGAGCAGGAAAAAGCAAAAAATTTCAGAATTGCACCTTGCAATGCGGAGAAATTACTGTTTGTGCATTTACAATATTCATTGGTTTTTGCCATTGAAAAACGTCCAGAAATGATTGAAGCTACTGACTGAATGAAAGGAGCTGGCATCTCACTCTCTTTGAATCTTCTTTATCATGCTAAGAGGAGCAGGAAAAAGCAAAAAATTTCAGAATTGCACCTTGCAATGCGGAGAAATTACAGTTTGTGCATTTACAATATTCATTGATTTTTGCCATTGAAAAACATCCAGAAATGATTGAAGCTACTGACTGAATGAAAGGAGCTGGCATCTCACTCTCTTTGAATCTTCTTTATCATGCTAAGAGGAGCAGGAAAAAGCAAAAAATTTCAGAATTGCACCTTGCAATGCGGAGAAATTACTGTTTGTGCATTTACAATATTCATTGATTTTTGCCATTGAAAAACATCATGTTATTCATATACCAGAAATGTTTGAAGCTACTGACTGAATGAAAGGAGCTGGCATCTCATTCTCTTTGAATCTTCTTTATCATGCTAAGAGGAGCAGGAAAAAGCAAAAAATTTCAGAATTGCACCTTGCAATGTGGAGAAATTACTGTTTGTGCATTTACAATATTCATTGATTTTTACCATTGAAAAACGTCCAGAAATGATTGAAGCTACTGACTGAATGAATGTAGCTGGCATCTCACTCTCTTTGAATCTTCTTTATCATGCTAAGAGGAGCAGGAAAAAGCAAAAAATTTCAGACTTGCACCTTGCAATGCGGAGAAATTACTGTTTGTGCATTTACAATATTCATTGATTTTTGCCATTGAAAAACATCATGTTATTCATATACCAGAAATGTTTGAAGCTACTGACTGAATGAAAGGAGCTGGCATCTCACTCTCTTTGAATCTTCTTTATCATGCTAAGAGGAGCAGGAAAAAGCAAAAAATTTCAGAATTGCACCTTGCAATGCGGAGAAATTACTGTTTGTGCATTTACAATATTCAATGATTTTTGCCATTGAAAAACGTCCAGAAATGATTGAAGCTACTGACTGAACGAAAGGAGCTGGCATCTCACTCTCTTTGAATCTTCTTTATCATGCTAAGAGGAGCAGGAAAAAGCAAAAAATTTCAGAATTGCACCTTGCAATGCGGAGAAATTACTGTTTGTGCATTTACAATATTCATTGATTTTTGCCATTGAAAAACATCATGTTATTCATATACCAGAAATGTTTGAAGCTACTGACTGAATGAAAGGAGCTGACATCTCACTCTCTTTGAATCTTCTTTATCATGCTAAGAGGAGCAGGAAAAAGCAAAAAATTTCAGAATTGCACCTTGCAATGCGGAGAAATTACTGTTTGTGCATTTACAATATTCATTGATTTTTACCATTGAAAAACGTCCAGAAATGATTGAAGCTACTGACTGAATGAAAGTAGCTGGCATCTCACTCTCTTTGAATCTTCTTTATCATGCTAAGAGGAGCAGGAAAAAGCAAAAAATTTCAGACTTGCACCTTGCAATGCGGAGAAATTACTGTTTGTGCATTTACAATATTCATTGATTTTTGCCATTGAAAAACATCATGTTATTCATATACCAGAAATGTTTGAAGCTACTGACTGAATGAAAGGAGCTGGCATCTCACTCTCTTTGAATCTTCTTTATCATGCTAAGAGGAGCAGGAAAAAGCAAAAAATTTCAGAATTGCACCTTGCAATGCGGAGAAATTACTGTTTGTGCATTTACAATATTCATTGATTTTTGCCATTGAAAAACATCCAGAAATGATTGAAGCTACTGACTGAATGAAAGGAGCTGGCATCTCACTCTCTTTGAATCTTCTTTATCATGCTAAGAGGAGCAGGAAAAAGCAAAAAATTTCAGAATTGCACCTTGCAATGCGGAGAAATTACTGTTTGTGCATTTACAATATTCATTGATTTTTGCCATTGAAAAACATCATGTTATTCATATACCAGAAATGTTTGAAGCTACTGACTGAATGAAAGGAGCTGACATCACACTCTCTTTGAATCTTGTTTATCATGCTAAGAGGAGCAGGAAAAAGCAAAAAATTTCAGAATTGCACCTTGCAATGCGGAGAAATTACTGTTTGTGCATTTACAATATTCATTGATTTTTGCCATTGAAAAACATCCAGAAATGATTGAAGCTACTGACTGAATGAAAGGAGCTGGCATCTCACTCTCTTTGAATCTTCTTTATCATGCTAAGAGGAGCAGGAAAAAGCAAAAAATTTCAGAATTGCACCTTGCAATGTGGAGAAATTACTGTTTGTGCATTTACAATATTCATTGATTTTTACCATTGAAAAACGTCCAGAAATGATTGAAGCTACTGACTGAATGAAAGTAGCTGGCATCTCACTCTCTTTGAATCTTCTTTATCATGCTAAGAGGAGCAGGAAAAAGCAAAAAATTTCAGACTTGCACCTTGCAATGCGGAGAAATTACTGTTTGTGCATTTACAATATTCATTGATTTTTGCCATTGAAAAACATCATGTTATTCATATACCAGAAATGTTTGAAGCTACTGACTGAATGAAAGGAGCTGGCATCTCACTCTCTTTGAATCTTCTTTATCATGCTAAGAGGAGCAGGAAAAAGCAAAAAAATTCAGAATTGCACCTTGCAATGCGGAGAAATTACTGTTTGTACATTTACAATATTCATTGATTTTTGCCATTGAAAAACATCATGTTATTCATATACCAGAAATGTTTGAAGCTACTGACTGAATGAAAGGAGCTGGCATCTCACTCTCTTTGAATCTTCTTTATCATGCTAAGAGGAGCAGGAAAAAGCAAAAAATTTCAGAATTGCACCTTGCAATGTGGAGAAATTACTGTTTGTGCATTTACAATATTCATTGATTTTTACCATTGAAAAACGTCCAGAAATGATTGAAGCTACTGACTGAATGAAAGTAGCTGGCATCTCACTCTCTTTGAATCTTCTTTATCATGCTAAGAGGAGCAGGAAAAAGCAAAAAATTTCAGACTTGCACCTTGCAATGCGGAGAAATTACTGTTTGTGCATTTACAATATTCATTGATTTTTGCCATTGAAAAACATCATGTTATTCATATACCAGAAATGTTTGAAGCTACTGACTGAATGAAAGGAGCTGGCATCTCACTCTCTTTGAATCTTCTTTATCATGCTAAGAGGAGCAGGAAAAAGCAAAAAATTTCAGAATTGCACCTTGCAATGCGGAGAAATTACTGTTTGTACATTTACAATATTCATTGATTTTTGCCATTGAAAAACATCCAGAAATGATTGAAGCTACTGACTGAATGAAAGGAGCTGGCATCTCACTCTCTTTGAATCTTCTTTATCATGCTAAGAGGAGCAGGAAAAAGCAAAAAATTTCAGAATTGCACCTTGCAATGCGGAGAAATTACTGTTTGTGCATTTACAATATTCATTGATTTTTGCCATTGAAAAACATCATGTTATTCATATACCAGAAATGTTTGAAGCTACTGACTGAATGAAAGGAGCTGACATCACACTCTCTTTGAATCTTCTTTATCATGCTAAGAGGAGCAGGAAAAAGCAAAAAATTTCAGAATTGCACCTTGCAATGCGGAGAAATTACTGTTTGTGCATTTACAATATTCATTGATTTTTGCCATTGAAAAACATCCAGAAATGATTGAAGCTACTGACTGAATGAAAAGAGCTGGCATCTCACTCTCTTTGAATCTTCTTTATCATGCTAAGAGGAGCAGGAAAAAGCAAAAAATTTCAGAATTGCACCTTGCAATGCGGAGAAATTACTGTTTGTGCATTTACAATATTCATTGATTTTTGCCATTGAAAAACATCATGTTATTCATATACCAGAAATGTTTGAAGCTACTGACTGAATGAAAGGAGCTGGCATCTCACTCTCTTTGAATCTTCTTTATCATGCTAAGAGGAGCAGGAAAAAGCAAAAAATTTCAGAATTGCACCTTGCAATGCGGAGAAATTACTGTTTGTGCATTTACAATATTCATTGATTTTTGCCATTGAAAAACGTCCAGAAATGATTGAAGGTACTGACTGAATGAAAGGAGCTGGCATCTCACTCTCTTTGAATCTTCTTTATCATGCTAAGAGGAGCAGGAAAAAGCAAAAAATTTCAGAATTGCACCTTGCAATGCGGAGAAATTACTGTTTGTGCATTTACAATATTCATTGGTTTTTGCCATTGAAAAACGTCCAGAAATGATTGAAGCTACTGACTGAATGAAAGGAGCTGGCATCTCACTCTCTTTGAATCTTCTTTATCATGCTAAGAGGAGCAGGAAAAAGCAAAAAATTTCAGAATTGCACCTTGCAATGCGGAGAAATTACAGTTTGTGCATTTACAATATTCATTGATTTTTGCCATTGAAAAACATCCAGAAATGATTGAAGCTACTGACTGAATGAAAGGAGCTGGCATCTCACTCTCTTTGAATCTTCTTTATCATGCTAAGAGGAGCAGGAAAAAGCAAAAAATTTCAGAATTGCACCTTGCAATGCGGAGAAATTACTGTTTGTGCATTTACAATATTCATTGATTTTCGCCATTGAAAAACATCATGTTATTCATATACCAGAAATGTTTGAAGCTACTGACTGAATGAAAGGAGCTGGCATCTCACTCTCTTTGTATCTTCTTTATCATGCTAAGAGGAGCAGGAAAAAGCAAACAATTTCAGAATTGCACCTTGCAATGTGGAGAAATTACTGTTTGTGCATTTACAATATTCATTGATTTTTACCATTGAAAAACGTCCAGAAATGATTGAAGCTACTGACTGAATGAAAGTAGCTGGCATCTCACTCTCTTTGAATCTTCTTTATCATGCTAAGAGGAGCAGGAAAAAGCAAAAAATTTCAGACTTGCACCTTGCAATGCGGAGAAATTACTGTTTGTGCATTTACAATATTCATTGATTTTTGCCATTGAAAAACATCATGTTATTCATATACCAGAAATGTTTGAAGCTACTGACTGAATGAAAGGAGCTGGCATCTCACTCTCTTTGAATCTTCTTTATCATGCTAAGAGGAGCAGGAAAAAGTAAAAAATTTCAGAATTGCACCTTGCAATGCGGAGAAATTACTGTTTGTGCATTTATAATATTCAATGATTTTTGCCATTGAAAAACGTCCAGAAATGATTGAAGCTACTGACTGAACGAAAGGAGCTGGCATCTCACTCTCTTTGAATCTTCTTTATCATGCTAAGAGGAGCAGGAAAAAGCAAAAAATTTCAGAATTGCACCTTGCAATGCGGAGAAATTACTGTTTGTGCATTTACAATATTCATTGATTTTTGCCATTGAAAAACATCCAGAAATGATTGAAGCTACTGACTGAATGAAAGTAGCTGGCATCTCACTCTCTTTGAATCTTCTTTATCATGCTAAGAGGAGCAGGAAAAAGCAAAAAATTTCAGACTTGCACCTTGCAATGCGGAGAAATTACTGTTTGTGCATTTACAATATTCATTGATTTTTGCCATTGAAAAACATCATGTTATTCATATACCAGAAATGTTTGAAGCTACTGACTGAATGAAAGGAGCTGGCATCTCACTCTCTTTGAATCTTCTTTATCATGCTAAGAGGAGCAGGAAAAAGCAAAAAATTTCAGAATTGCACCTTGCAATGCGGAGAAATTACTGTTTGTACATTTACAATATTCATTGATTTTGCCATTGAAAAACATCCAGAAATGATTGAAGCTACTGACTGAATGAAAGGAGCTGGCATCTCACTCTCTTTGAATCTTCTTTATCATGCTAAGAGGAGCAGGAAAAAGCAAAAAATTTCAGAATTGCACCTTGCAATGCGGAGAAATTACTGTTTGTGCATTTACAATATTCATTGATTTTTGCCATTGAAAAACATCATGTTATTCATATACCAGAAATGTTTGAAGCTACTGACTGAATGAAAGGAGCTGACATCACACTCTCTTTGAATCTTCTTTATCATGCTAAGAGGAGCAGGAAAAAGCAAAAAATTTCAGAATTGCACCTTGCAATGCGGAGAAATTACTGTTTGTGCATTTACAATATTCATTGATTTTTGCCATTGAAAAACATCCAGAAATGATTGAAGCTACTGACTGAATGAAAAGAGCTGGCATCTCACTCTCTTTGAATCTTCTTTATCATGCTAAGAGGAGCAGGAAAAAGCAAAAAATTTCAGAATTGCACCTTGCAATGCGGAGAAATTACTGTTTGTGCATTTACAATATTCATTGATTTTTGCCATTGAAAAACATCATGTTATTCATATACCAGAAATGTTTGAAGCTACTGACTGAATGAAAGGAGCTGGCATCTCACTCTCTTTGAATCTTCTTTATCATGCTAAGAGGAGCAGGAAAAAGCAAAAAATTTCAGAATTGCACCTTGCAATGCGGAGAAATTACTGTTTGTGCATTTACAATATTCATTGATTTTTGCCATTGAAAAACGTCCAGAAATGATTGAAGGTACTGACTGAATGAAAGGAGCTGGCATCTCACTCTCTTTGAATCTTCTTTATCATGCTAAGAGGAGCAGGAAAAAGCAAAAAATTTCAGAATTGCACCTTGCAATGCGGAGAAATTACTGTTTGTGCATTTACAATATTCATTGGTTTTTGCCATTGAAAAACGTCCAGAAATGATTGAAGCTACTGACTGAATGAAAGGAGCTGGCATCTCACTCTCTTTGAATCTTCTTTATCATGCTAAGAGGAGCAGGAAAAAGCAAAAAATTTCAGAATTGCACCTTGCAATGCGGAGAAATTACAGTTTGTGCATTTACAATATTCATTGATTTTTGAGATTGAAAAACATCCAGAAATGATTGAAGCTACTGACTGAATGAAAGGAGCTGGCATCTCACTCTCTTTGAATCTTCTTTATCATGCTAAGAGGAGCAGGAAAAAGCAAAAAATTTCAGAATTGCACCTTGCAATGCGGAGAAATTACTGTTTGTGCATTTACAATATTCATTGATTTTTGCCATTGAAAAACATCATGTTATTCATATACCAGAAATGTTTGAAGCTACTGACTGAATGAAAGGAGCTGGCATCTCACTCTCTTTGAATCTTCTTTATCATGCTAAGAGGAGCAGGAAAAAGCAAACAATTTCAGAATTGCACCTTGCAATGTGGAGAAATTACTGTTTGTGCATTTACAATATTCATTGATTTTTACCATTGAAAAACGTCCAGAAATGATTGAAGCTACTGACTGAATGAAAGTAGCTGGCATCTCACTCTCTTTGAATCTTCTTTATCATGCTAAGAGGAGCAGGAAAAAGCAAAAAATTTCAGACTTGCACCTTGCAATGCGGAGAAATTACTGTTTGTGCATTTACAATATTCATTGATTTTTGCCATTGAAAAACATCATGTTATTCATATACCAGAAATGTTTGAAGCTACTGACTGAATGAAAGGAGCTGGCATCTCACTCTCTTTGAATCTTCTTTATCATGCTAAGAGGAGCAGGAAAAAGTAAAAAATTTCAGAATTGCACCTTGCAATGCGGAGAAATTACTGTTTGTGCATTTATAATATTCAATGATTTTTGCCATTGAAAAACGTCCAGAAATGATTGAAGCTACTGACTGAACGAAAGGAGCTGGCATCTCACTCTCTTTGAATCTTCTTTATCATGCTAAGAGGAGCAGGAAAAAGCAAAAAATTTCAGAATTGCACCTTGCAATGCGGAGAAATTACTGTTTGTGCATTTACAATATTCATTGATTTTTGCCATTGAAAAACATCCAGAAATGATTGAAGCTACTGACTGAATGAAAGGAGCTGGCATCTCACTCTCTTTGAATCTTCTTTATCATGCTAAGAGGAGCAGGAAAAAGCAAAAAATTTCAGAATTGCACCTTGCAATGCGGAGAAATTACTGTTTGTGCATTTACAATATTCATTGATTTTTGCCATTGAAAAACATCATGTTATTCATATACCAGAAATGTTTGAAGCTACTGACTGAATGAAAGGAGCTGACATCTCACTCTCTTTGAATCTTCTTTATCATGCTAAGAGGAGCAGGAAAAAGCAAAAAATTTCAGAATTGCACCTTGCAATGCGGAGAAATTACTGTTTGTGCATTTACAATATTCATTGATTTTTGCCATTGAAAAACGTCCAGAAATGATTGAAGCTACTGACTGAATGAAAGGAGCTGGCATCTCACTCTCTTTGAATCTTCTTTATCATGCTAAGAGGAGCAGGAAAAAGCAAAAAATTTCAGAATTGCACCTTGCAATGCGGAGAAATTACTGTTTGTGCATTTACAATATTCATTGATTTTTGCCATTGAAAAACATGTTATTCATATACCAGAAATGTTTGAAGCTACTGACTGAATGAAAGGAGCTGGCACCTCACTCTCTTTGAATCTTCTTTATCATGCTAAGAGGAGCGGGAAAAAGCAAAAAATTTCAGAATTGCACCTTGCAATGTGGAGAAATTACTGTTTGTGCATTTATAATATTCAATGATTTTTGCCATTGAAAAACGTCCAGAAATGATTGAAGCTACTGACTGAACGAAAGGAGCTGGCATCTCACTCTCTTTGAATCTTCTTTATCATGCTAAGAGGAGCAGGAAAAAGCAAAAAATTTCAGAATTGCACCTTGCAATGCGGAGAAATTACTGTTTGTGCATTTACAATATTCATTGATTTTTGCCATTGAAAAACATCATGTTATTCATATACCAGAAATGTTTGAAGCTACTGACTGAATGAAAGGAGCTGGCATCTCACTCTCTTTGAATCTTCTTTATCATGCTAAGAGGAGCAGGAAAAAGCAAAAAATTTCAGAATTTCACCTTGCAATGCGGAGAAATTACTGTTTGTGCATTTACAATATTCATTGATTTTTGCCATTGAAAAACATCCAGAAATGATTGAAGCTACTGACTGAATGAAAGGAGCTGGCATCTCACTCTCTTTGAATCTTCTTTATCATGCTAAGAGGAGCAGGAAAAAGCAAAAAATTTCAGAATTGCACCTTGCAATGCGGAGAAATTACTGTTTGTGCATTTACAATATTCATTGATTTTTGCCATTGAAAAACATCATGTTATTCATATACCAGAAAAGTTTGAAGCTACTGACTGAATGAAAGGAGCTGACATCACACTCTCTTTGAATCTTGTTTATCATGCTAAGAGGAGCAGGAAAAAGCAAAAAATTTCAGAATTGCACCTTGCAATGCGGAGAAATTACTGTTTGTGCATTTACAATATTCATTGATTTTTGCCATTGAAAAACATCCAGAAATGATTGAAGCTACTGACTGAATGAAAGGAGCTGGCATCTCACTCTCTTTGAATCTTCTTTATCATGCTAAGAGGAGCAGGAAAAAGCAAAAAATTTCAGAATTGCACCTTGCAATGCGGACAAATTACTGTTTTGTGCATTTACAATATTCATTGGTTTTTGCCATTGAAAAACGTCCAGAAATGATTGAAGCTACTGACTGAATGAAAGGAGCTGGCATCTCACTCTCTTTGAATCTTCTTTATCATGCTAAGAGGAGCAGGAAAAAGCAAAAAATTTCAGAATTGCACCTTGCAATGCGGAGAAATTACAGTTTGTGCATTTACAATATTCATTGATTTTTGCCATTGAAAAACATCCAGAAATGATTGAAGCTACTGACTGAATGAAAGGAGCTGGCATCTCACTCTCTTTGAATCTTCTTTATCATGCTAAGAGGAGCAGGAAAAAGCAAAAAATTTCAGAATTGCACCTTGCAATGTGGAGAAATTACTGTTTGTGCATTTACAATATTCATTGATTTTTACCATTGAAAAACGTCCAGAAATGATTGAAGCTACTGACTGAATGAAAGTAGCTGGCATCTCACTCTCTTTGAATCTTCTTTATCATGCTAAGAGGAGCAGGAAAAAGCAAAAAATTTCAGACTTGCACCTTGCAATGCGGAGAAATTACTGTTTGTGCATTTACAATATTCATTGATTTTTGCCATTGAAAAACATCATGTTATTCATATACCAGAAATGTTTGAAGCTACTGACTGAATGAAAGGAGCTGGCATCTCACTCTCTTTGAATCTTCTTTATCATGCTAAGAGGAGCAGGAAAAAGCAAAAAATTTCAGAATTGCACCTTGCAATGCGGAGAAATTACTGTTTGTGCATTTACAATATTCATTGATTTTTGCCATTGAAAAACATCATGTTATTCATATACCAGAAATGTTTGAAGCTACTGACTGAATGAAAGGAGCTGGCATCTCACTCTCTTTGAATCTTCTTTATCATGCTAAGAGGAGCAGGAAAAAGCAAAAAATTTCAGAATTGCACCTTGCAATGTGGAGAAATTACTGTTTGTGCATTTACAATATTCATTGATTTTTACCATTGAAAAACGTCCAGAAATGATTGAAGCTACTGACTGAATGAAAGTAGCTGGCATCTCACTCTCTTTGAATCTTCTTTATCATGCTAAGAGGAGCAGGAAAAAGCAAAAAATTTCAGACTTGCACCTTGCAATGCGGAGAAATTACTGTTTGTGCATTTACAATATTCATTGATTTTTGCCATTGAAAAACATCATGTTATTCATATACCAGAAATGTTTGAAGCTACTGACTGAATGAAAGGAGCTGGCATCTCACTCTATTTGAATCTTCTTTATCATGCTAAGAGGAGCAGGAAAAAGCAAAAAATTTCAGAATTGCACCTTGCAATGCGGAGAAATTACTGTTTGTGCATTTACAATATTCATTGATTTTTGCCATTGAAAAACATCATGTTATTCATATACCAGAAATGATTGAAGCTACTGACTGAATGAAAGGAGCTGGCATCTCACTCTCTTTGAATCTTCTTTATCATGCTAAGAGGAGCAGGAAAAAGTAAAAAATTTCAGAATTGCACCTTGCAATGCGGAGAAATTACTGTTTGTGCATTTATAATATTCAATGATTTTTGCCATTGAAAAACGTCCAGAAATGATTGAAGCTACTGACTGAACGAAAGGAGCTGGCATCTCACTCTCTTTGAATCTTCTTTATCATGCTAAGAGGAGCAGGAAAAAGCAAAAAATTTCAGAATTGCACCTTGCAATGCGGAGAAATTACTGTTTGTGCATTTACAATATTCATTGATTTTTGCCATTGAAAAACATCCAGAAATGATTGAAGCTACTGACTGAATGAAAGGAGCTGGCATCTCACTCTCTTTGAATCTTCTTTATCATGCTAAGAGGAGCAGGAAAAAGCAAAAAATTTCAGAATTGCACCTTGCAATGCGGAGAAATTACTGTTTGTGCATTTACAATATTCATTGATTTTTGCCATTGAAAAACATCATGTTATTCATATACCAGAAATGTTTGAAGCTACTGACTGAATGAAAGGAGCTGACATCTCACTCTCTTTGAATCTTCTTTATCATGCTAAGAGGAGCAGGAAAAAGCAAAAAATTTCAGAATTGCACCTTGCAATGCGGAGAAATTACTGTTTGTGCATTTACAATATTCATTGATTTTTGCCATTGAAAAACATCATGTTATTCATATACCAGAAATGTTTGAAGCTACTGACTGAATGAAAGGAGCTGACATCTCACTCTCTTTGAATCTTCTTTATCATGCTAAGAGGAGCAGGAAAAAGCAAAAAATTTCAGAATTGCACCTTGCAATGCGGAGAAATTACTGTTTGTGCATTTACAATATTCATTGATTTTTGCCATTGAAAAACATCATGTTATTCATGTACCAGAAATGTTTGAAGCTACTGACTGAATGAAAGGAGCTGACATCTCACTCTCTTTGAATCTTCTTTATCATGCTAAGAGGAGCAGGAAAAAGCAAAAAATTTCAGAATTGCACCTTGCAATGCGGAGAAATTACTGTTTGTGCATTTACAATATTCATTGATTTTTGCCATTGAAAAACGTCCAGAAATGATTGAAGCTACTGACTGAATGAAAGGAGCTGGCATCTCACTCTCTTTGAATCTTCTTTATCATGCTAAGAGGAGCAGGAAAAAGCAAAAAATTTCAGAATTGCACCTTGCAATGCGGAGAAATTACTGTTTGTGCATTTACAATATTCATTGATTTTTGCCATTGAAAAACATGTTATTCATATACCAGAAATGTTTGAAGCTACTGACTGAATGAAAGGAGCTGGCACCTCACTCTCTTTGAATCTTCTTTATCATGCTAAGAGGAGCGGGAAAAAGCAAAAAATTTCAGAATTGCACCTTGCAATGCGGAGAAATTACTGTTTGTGCATTTACAATATTCATTGATTTTTGCCATTGAAAAACGTCCAAAAATGATTGAAGGTACTGACTGAATGAAAGGAGCTGGCATCTCACTCTCTTTGAATCTTCTTTATCATGCTAAGAGGAGCAGGAAAAAGCAAAAAATTTCAGAATTGCACCTTGCAATGCGGAGAAATTACTGTTTGTGCATTTACAATATTCATTGGTTTTTGCCATTGAAAAACGTCCAGAAATGATTGAAGCTACTGACTGAATGAAAGGAGCTGGCATCTCACTCTCTTTGAATCTTCTTTATCATGCTAAGAGGAGCAGGAAAAAGCAAAAAATTTCAGAATTGCACCTTGCAATGCGGAGAAATTACAGTTTGTGCATTTACAATATTCATTGATTTTTGCCATTGAAAAACATCCAGAAATGATTGAAGCTACTGACTGAATGAAAGGAGCTGGCATCTCACTCTCTTTGAATCTTCTTTATCATGCTAAGAGGAGCAGGAAAAAGCAAAAAATTTCAGAATTGCACCTTGCAATGCGGAGAAATTACTGTTTGTGCATTTACAATATTCATTGATTTTTGCCATTGAAAAACATCATGTTATTCATATACCAGAAATGTTTGAAGCTACTGACTGAATGAAAGGAGCTGGCATCTCACTCTCTTTGAATCTTCTTTATCATGCTAAGAGGAGCAGGAAAAAGCAAAAAATTTCAGAATTGCACCTTGCAATGTGGAGAAATTACTGTTTGTGCATTTACAATATTCATTGATTTTTACCATTGAAAAACGTCCAGAAATGATTGAAGCTACTGACTGAATGAAAGTAGCTGGCATCTCACTCTCTTTGAATCTTCTTTATCATGCTAAGAGGAGCAGGAAAAAGCAAAAAATTTCAGACTTGCACCTTGCAATGCGGAGAAATTACTGTTTGTGCATTTACAATATTCATTGATTTTTGCCATTGAAAAACATCATGTTATTCATATACCAGAAATGTTTGAAGCTACTGACTGAATGAAAGGAGCTGGCATCTCACTCTCTTTGAATCTTCTTTATCATGCTAAGAGGAGCAGGAAAAAGCAAAAAATTTCAGAATTGCACCTTGCAATGCGGAGAAATTACTGTTTGTGCATTTACAATATTCAATGATTTTTGCCATTGAAAAACGTCCAGAAATGATTGAAGCTACTGACTGAACGAAAGGAGCTGGCATCTCACTCTCTTTGAATCTTCTTTATCATGCTAAGAGGAGCAGGAAAAAGCAAAAAATTTCAGAATTGCACCTTGCAATGCGGAGAAATTACTGTTTGTGCATTTACAATATTCATTGATTTTTGCCATTGAAAAACATCATGTTATTCATATACCAGAAATGTTTGAAGCTACTGACTGAATGAAAGGAGCTGACATCTCACTCTCTTTGAATCTTCTTTATCATGCTAAGAGGAGCAGGAAAAAGCAAAAAATTTCAGAATTGCACCTTGCAATGCGGAGAAATTACTGTTTGTGCATTTACAATATTCATTGATTTTTACCATTGAAAAACGTCCAGAAATGATTGAAGCTACTGACTGAATGAAAGTAGCTGGCATCTCACTCTCTTTGAATCTTCTTTATCATGCTAAGAGGAGCAGGAAAAAGCAAAAAATTTCAGACTTGCACCTTGCAATGCGGAGAAATTACTGTTTGTGCATTTACAATATTCATTGATTTTTGCCATTGAAAAACATCATGTTATTCATATACCAGAAATGTTTGAAGCTACTGACTGAATGAAAGGAGCTGGCATCTCACTCTCTTTGGATATTCTTTATCATGCTAAGAGGAGCAGGAAAAAGCAAAAAATTTCAGAATTGCACCTTGCAATGCGGAGAAATTACTGTTTGTGCATTTACAATATTCATTGATTTTTGCCATTGAAAAACATCCAGAAATGATTGAAGCTACTGACTGAATGAAAGGAGCTGGCATCTCACTCTCTTTGAATCTTCTTTATCATGCTAAGAGGAGCAGGAAAAAGCAAAAAATTTCAGAATTGCACCTTGCAATGCGGAGAAATTACTGTTTGTGCATTTACAATATTCATTGATTTTTGCCATTGAAAAACATCATGTTATTCATATACCAGAAATGTTTGAAGCTACTGACTGAATGAAAGGAGCTGACATCACACTCTCTTTGAATCTTGTTTATCATGCTAAGAGGAGCAGGAAAAAGCAAAAAATTTCAGAATTGCACCTTGCAATGCGGAGAAATTACTGTTTGTGCATTTACAATATTCATTGATTTTTGCCATTGAAAAACATCCAGAAATGATTGAAGCTACTGACTGAATGAAAGGAGCTGGCATCTCACTCTCTTTGAATCTTCTTTATCATGCTAAGAGGAGCAGGAAAAAGCAAAAAATTTCAGAATTGCACCTTGCAATGCGGAGAAATTACTGTTTGTGCATTTACAATATTCATTGATTTTTGCCATTGAAAAACGTCCAGAAATGATTGAAGGTACTGACTGAATGAAAGTAGCTGGCATCTCACTCTCTTTGAATCTTCTTTATCATGCTAAGAGGAGCAGGAAAAAGCAAAAAATTTCAGAATTGCACCTTGCAATGCGGAGAAATTACTGTTTTGTGCATTTACAATATTCATTGATTTTTGCCATTGAAAAACATCATGTTATTCATATACCAGAAATGTTTGAAGCTACTGACTGAATGAAAGGAGCTGACATCTCACTCTCTTTGAATCTTCTTTATCATGCTAAGAGGAGCAGGAAAAAGCAAAAAATTTCAGAATTGCACCTTGCAATGCGGAGAAATTACTGTTTGTGCATTTACAATATTCATTGATTTTTGCCATTGAAAAACATCATGTTATTCATGTACCAGAAATGTTTGAAGCTACTGACTGAATGAAAGGAGCTGACATCTCACTCTCTTTGAATCTTCTTTATCATGCTAAGAGGAGCAGGAAAAAGCAAAAAATTTCAGAATTGCACCTTGCAATGCGGAGAAATTACTGTTTGTGCATTTACAATATTCATTGATTTTTGCCATTGAAAAACGTCCAGAAATGATTGAAGCTACTGACTGAATGAAAGGAGCTGGCATCTCACTCTCTTTGAATCTTCTTTATCATGCTAAGAGGAGCAGGAAAAAGCAAAAAATTTCAGAATTGCACCTTGCAATGCGGAGAAATTACTGTTTGTGCATTTACAATATTCATTGATTTTTGCCATTGAAAAACATGTTATTCATATACCAGAAATGTTTGAAGCTACTGACTGAATGAAAGGAGCTGGCACCTCACTCTCTTTGAATCTTCTTTATCATGCTAAGAGGAGCGGGAAAAAGCAAAAAATTTCAGAATTGCACCTTGCAATGCGGAGAAATTACTGTTTGTGCATTTACAATATTCATTGATTTTTGCCATTGAAAAACGTCCAAAAATGATTGAAGGTACTGACTGAATGAAAGGAGCTGGCATCTCACTCTCTTTGAATCTTCTTTATCATGCTAAGAGGAGCAGGAAAAAGCAAAAAATTTCAGAATTGCACCTTGCAATGCGGAGAAATTACTGTTTGTGCATTTACAATATTCATTGGTTTTTGCCATTGAAAAACGTCCAGAAATGATTGAAGCTACTGACTGAATGAAAGGAGCTGGCATCTCACTCTCTTTGAATCTTCTTTATCATGCTAAGAGGAGCAGGAAAAAGCAAAAAATTTCAGAATTGCACCTTGCAATGCGGAGAAATTACAGTTTGTGCATTTACAATATTCATTGATTTTTGCCATTGAAAAACATCCAGAAATGATTGAAGCTACTGACTGAATGAAAGGAGCTGGCATCTCACTCTCTTTGAATCTTCTTTATCATGCTAAGAGGAGCAGGAAAAAGCAAAAAATTTCAGAATTGCACCTTGCAATGCGGAGAAATTACTGTTTGTGCATTTACAATATTCATTGATTTTTGCCATTGAAAAACATCATGTTATTCATATACCAGAAATGTTTGAAGCTACTGACTGAATGAAAGGAGCTGGCATCTCACTCTCTTTGAATCTTCTTTATCATGCTAAGAGGAGCAGGAAAAAGCAAAAAATTTCAGAATTGCACCTTGCAATGTGGAGAAATTACTGTTTGTGCATTTACAATATTCATTGATTTTTACCATTGAAAAACGTCCAGAAATGATTGAAGCTACTGACTGAATGAAAGTAGCTGGCATCTCACTCTCTTTGAATCTTCTTTATCATGCTAAGAGGAGCAGGAAAAAGCAAAAAATTTCAGACTTGCACCTTGCAATGCGGAGAAATTACTGTTTGTGCATTTACAATATTCATTGATTTTTGCCATTGAAAAACATCATGTTATTCATATACCAGAAATGTTTGAAGCTACTGACTGAATGAAAGGAGCTGGCATCTCACTCTCTTTGAATCTTCTTTATCATGCTAAGAGGAGCAGGAAAAAGCAAAAAATTTCAGAATTGCACCTTGCAATGCGGAGAAATTACTGTTTGTGCATTTACAATATTCAATGATCTTTGCCATTGAAAAACGTCCAGAAATGATTGAAGCTACTGACTGAACGAAAGGAGCTGGCATCTCACTCTCTTTGAATCTTCTTTATCATGCTAAGAGGAGCAGGAAAAAGCAAAAAATTTCAGAATTGCACCTTGCAATGCGGAGAAATTACTGTTTGTGCATTTACAATATTCATTGATTTTTGCCATTGAAAAACATCATGTTATTCATATACCAGAAATGTTTGAAGCTACTGACTGAATGAAAGGAGCTGACATCTCACTCTCTTTGAATCTTCTTTATCATGCTAAGAGGAGCAGGAAAAAGCAAAAAATTTCAGAATTGCACCTTGCAATGCGGAGAAATTACTGTTTGTGCATTTACAATATTCATTGATTTTTACCATTGAAAAACGTCCAGAAATGATTGAAGCTACTGACTGAATGAAAGTAGCTGGCATCTCACTCTCTTTGAATCTTCTTTATCATGCTAAGAGGAGCAGGAAAAAGCAAAAAATTTCAGACTTGCACCTTGCAATGCGGAGAAATTACTGTTTGTGCATTTACAATATTCATTGATTTTTGCCATTGAAAAACATCATGTTATTCATATACCAGAAATGTTTGAAGCTACTGACTGAATGAAAGGAGCTGGCATCTCACTCTCTTTGGATATTCTTTATCATGCTAAGAGGAGCAGGAAAAAGCAAAAAATTTCAGAATTGCACCTTGCAATGCGGAGAAATTACTGTTTGTGCATTTACAATATTCATTGATTTTTGCCATTGAAAAACATCCAGAAATGATTGAAGCTACTGACTGAATGAAAGGAGCTGGCATCTCACTCTCTTTGAATCTTCTTTATCATGCTAAGAGGAGCAGGAAAAAGCAAAAAATTTCAGAATTGCACCTTGCAATGCGGAGAAATTACTGTTTGTGCATTTACAATATTCATTGATTTTTGCCATTGAAAAACATCATGTTATTCATATACCAGAAATGTTTGAAGCTACTGACTGAATGAAAGGAGCTGACATCACACTCTCTTTGAATCTTGTTTATCATGCTAAGAGGAGCAGGAAAAAGCAAAAAATTTCAGAATTGCACCTTGCAATGCGGAGAAATTACTGTTTGTGCATTTACAATATTCATTGATTTTTGCCATTGAAAAACATCCAGAAATGATTGAAGCTACTGACTGAATGAAAGGAGCTGGCATCTCACTCTCTTTGAATCTTCTTTATCATGCTAAGAGGAGCAGGAAAAAGCAAAAAATTTCAGAATTGCACCTTGCAATGCGGAGAAATTACTGTTTGTGCATTTACAATATTCATTGATTTTTGCCATTGAAAAACGTCCAGAAATGATTGAAGGTACTGACTGAATGAAAGTAGCTGGCATCTCACTCTCTTTGAATCTTCTTTATCATGCTAAGAGGAGCAGGAAAAAGCAAAAAATTTCAGAATTGCACCTTGCAATGCGGAGAAATTACTGTTTTGTGCATTTACAATATTCAGTGGTTTTTGCCATTGAAAAACGTCCAGAAATGATTGAAGCTACTGACTGAATGAAAGGAGCTGGCATCTCACTCTCTTTGAATCTTCTTTATCATGCTAAGAGGAGCAGGAAAAAGCAAAAAATTTCAGAATTGCACCTTGCAATGCGGAGAAATTACAGTTTGTGCATTTACAATATTCATTGATTTTTGCCATTGAAAAACATCCAGAAATGATTGAAGCTACTGACTGAATGAAAGGAGCTGGCATCTCACTCTCTTTGAATCTTCTTTATCATGCTAAGAGGAGCAGGAAAAAGCAAAAAATTTCAGAATTGCACCTTGCAATGTGGAGAAATTACTGTTTGTGCATTTACAATATTCATTGATTTTTACCATTGAAAAACGTCCAGAAATGATTGAAGCTACTGACTGAATGAAAGTAGCTGGCATCTCACTCTCTTTGAATCTTCTTTATCATGCTAAGAGGAGCAGGAAAAAGCAAAAAATTTCAGACTTGCACCTTGCAATGCGGAGAAATTACTGTTTGTGCATTTACAATATTCATTGATTTTTGCCATTGAAAAACATCATGTTATTCATATACCAGAAATGTTTGAAGCTACTGACTGAATGAAAGGAGCTGGCATCTCACTCTCTTTGAATCTTCTTTATCATGCTAAGAGGAGCAGGAAAAAGCAAAAAATTTCAGAATTGCACCTTGCAATGCGGAGAAATTACTGTTTGTGCATTTACAATATTCATTGATTTTTGCCATTGAAAAACATCATGTTATTCATATACCAGAAATGTTTGAAGCTACTGACTGAATGAAAGGAGCTGGCATCTCACTCTCTTTGAATCTTCTTTATCATGCTAAGAGGAGCAGGAAAAAGCAAAAAATTTCAGAATTGCACCTTGCAATGCGGAGAAATTACTGTTTGTGCATTTACAATATTCATTGATTTTTGCCATTGAAAAACATCATGTTATTCATATACCAGAAATGTTTGAAGCTACTGACTGAATGAAAGGAGCTGACATCACACTCTCTTTGAATCTTGTTTATCATGCTAAGAGGAGCAGGAAAAAGCAAAAAATTTCAGAATTGCACCTTGCAATGCGGAGAAATTACTGTTTGTGCATTTACAATATTCATTGATTTTTGCCATTGAAAAACATCCAGAAATGATTGAAGCTACTGACTGAATGAAAGGAGCTGGCATCTCACTCTCTTTGAATCTTCTTTATCATGCTAAGAGGAGCAGGAAAAAGCAAAAAATTTCAGAATTGCACCTTGCAATGCGGAGAAATTACTGTTTTGTGCATTTACAATATTCATTGGTTTTTGCCATTGAAAAACGTCCAGAAATGATTGAAGCTACTGACTGAATGAAAGGAGCTGGCATCTCACTCTCTTTGAATCTTCTTTATCATGCTAAGAGGAGCAGGAAAAAGCAAAAAATTTCAGAATTGCACCTTGCAATGCGGAGAAATTACAGTTTGTGCATTTACAATATTCATTGATTTTTGCCATTGAAAAACATCCAGAAATGATTGAAGCTACTGACTGAATGAAAGGAGCTGGCATCTCACTCTCTTTGAATCTTCTTTATCATGCTAAGAGGAGCAGGAAAAAGCAAAAAATTTCAGAATTGCACCTTGCAATGTGGAGAAATTACTGTTTGTGCATTTACAATATTCATTGATTTTTACCATTGAAAAACGTCCAGAAATGATTGAAGCTACTGACTGAATGAAAGTAGCTGGCATCTCACTCTCTTTGAATCTTCTTTATCATGCTAAGAGGAGCAGGAAAAAGCAAAAAATTTCAGACTTGCACCTTGCAATGCGGAGAAATTACTGTTTGTGCATTTACAATATTCATTGATTTTTGCCATTGAAAAACATCATGTTATTCATATACCAGAAATGTTTGAAGCTACTGACTGAATGAAAGGAGCTGGCATCTCACTCTCTTTGAATCTTCTTTATCATGCTAAGAGGAGCAGGAAAAAGCAAAAAATTTCAGAATTGCACCTTGCAATGCGGAGAAATTACTGTTTGTGCATTTACAATATTCATTGATTTTTGCCATTGAAAAACATCATGTTATTCATATACCAGAAATGTTTGAAGCTACTGACTGAATGAAAGGAGCTGGCATCTCACTCTCTTTGAATCTTCTTTATCATGCTAAGAGGAGCAGGAAAAAGCAAAAAATTTCAGAATTGCACCTTGCAATGTGGAGAAATTACTGTTTGTGCATTTACAATATTCATTGATTTTTACCATTGAAAAACGTCCAGAAATGATTGAAGCTACTGACTGAATGAAAGTAGCTGGCATCTCACTCTCTTTGAATCTTCTTTATCATGCTAAGAGGAGCAGGAAAAAGCAAAAAATTTCAGACTTGCACCTTGCAATGCGGAGAAATTACTGTTTGTGCATTTACAATATTCATTGATTTTTGCCATTGAAAAACATCATGTTATTCATATACCAGAAATGTTTGAAGCTACTGACTGAATGAAAGGAGCTGGCATCTCACTCTCTTTGAATCTTCTTTATCATGCTAAGAGGAGCAGGAAAAAGCAAAAAATTTCAGAATTGCACCTTGCAATGCGGAGAAATTACTGTTTGTGCATTTACAATATTCATTGATTTTTGCCATTGAAAAACATCATGTTATTCATATACCAGAAATGATTGAAGCTACTGACTGAATGAAAGGAGCTGGCATCTCACTCTCTTTGAATCTTCTTTATCATGCTAAGAGGAGCAGGAAAAAGTAAAAAATTTCAGAATTGCACCTTGCAATGCGGAGAAATTACTGTTTGTGCATTTATAATATTCAATGATTTTTGCCATTGAAAAACGTCCAGAAATGATTGAAGCTACTGACTGAACGAAAGGAGCTGGCATCTCACTCTCTTTGAATCTTCTTTATCATGCTAAGAGGAGCAGGAAAAAGCAAAAAATTTCAGAATTGCACCTTGCAATGCGGAGAAATTACTGTTTGTGCATTTACAATATTCATTGATTTTTGCCATTGAAAAACATCCAGAAATGATTGAAGCTACTGACTGAATGAAAGGAGCTGGCATCTCACTCTCTTTGAATCTTCTTTATCATGCTAAGAGGAGCAGGAAAAAGCAAAAAATTTCAGAATTGCACCTTGCAATGCGGAGAAATTACTGTTTGTGCATTTACAATATTCATTGATTTTTGCCATTGAAAAACATCATGTTATTCATATACCAGAAATGTTTGAAGCTACTGACTGAATGAAAGGAGCTGACATCTCACTCTCTTTGAATCTTCTTTATCATGCTAAGAGGAGCAGGAAAAAGCAAAAAATTTCAGAATTGCACCTTGCAATGCGGAGAAATTACTGTTTGTGCATTTACAATATTCATTGATTTTTGCCATTGAAAAACATCATGTTATTCATATACCAGAAATGTTTGAAGCTACTGACTGAATGAAAGGAGCTGACATCTCACTCTCTTTGAATCTTCTTTATCATGCTAAGAGGAGCAGGAAAAAGCAAAAAATTTCAGAATTGCACCTTGCAATGCGGAGAAATTACTGTTTGTGCATTTACAATATTCATTGATTTTTGCCATTGAAAAACATCATGTTATTCATGTACCAGAAATGTTTGAAGCTACTGACTGAATGAAAGGAGCTGACATCTCACTCTCTTTGAATCTTCTTTATCATGCTAAGAGGAGCAGGAAAAAGCAAAAAATTTCAGAATTGCACCTTGCAATGCGGAGAAATTACTGTTTGTGCATTTACAATATTCATTGATTTTTGCCATTGAAAAACGTCCAGAAATGATTGAAGCTACTGACTGAATGAAAGGAGCTGGCATCTCACTCTCTTTGAATCTTCTTTATCATGCTAAGAGGAGCAGGAAAAAGCAAAAAATTTCAGAATTGCACCTTGCAATGCGGAGAAATTACTGTTTGTGCATTTACAATATTCATTGATTTTTGCCATTGAAAAACATGTTATTCATATACCAGAAATGTTTGAAGCTACTGACTGAATGAAAGGAGCTGGCACCTCACTCTCTTTGAATCTTCTTTATCATGCTAAGAGGAGCGGGAAAAAGCAAAAAATTTCAGAATTGCACCTTGCAATGCGGAGAAATTACTGTTTGTGCATTTACAATATTCATTGATTTTTGCCATTGAAAAACGTCCAAAAATGATTGAAGGTACTGACTGAATGAAAGGAGCTGGCATCTCACTCTCTTTGAATCTTCTTTATCATGCTAAGAGGAGCAGGAAAAAGCAAAAAATTTCAGAATTGCACCTTGCAATGCGGAGAAATTACTGTTTGTGCATTTACAATATTCATTGGTTTTTGCCATTGAAAAACGTCCAGAAATGATTGAAGCTACTGACTGAATGAAAGGAGCTGGCATCTCACTCTCTTTGAATCTTCTTTATCATGCTAAGAGGAGCAGGAAAAAGCAAAAAATTTCAGAATTGCACCTTGCAATGCGGAGAAATTACAGTTTGTGCATTTACAATATTCATTGATTTTTGCCATTGAAAAACATCCAGAAATGATTGAAGCTACTGACTGAATGAAAGGAGCTGGCATCTCACTCTCTTTGAATCTTCTTTATCATGCTAAGAGGAGCAGGAAAAAGCAAAAAATTTCAGAATTGCACCTTGCAATGCGGAGAAATTACTGTTTGTGCATTTACAATATTCATTGATTTTTGCCATTGAAAAACATCATGTTATTCATATACCAGAAATGTTTGAAGCTACTGACTGAATGAAAGGAGCTGGCATCTCACTCTCTTTGAATCTTCTTTATCATGCTAAGAGGAGCAGGAAAAAGCAAAAAATTTCAGAATTGCACCTTGCAATGTGGAGAAATTACTGTTTGTGCATTTACAATATTCATTGATTTTTACCATTGAAAAACGTCCAGAAATGATTGAAGCTACTGACTGAATGAAAGTAGCTGGCATCTCACTCTCTTTGAATCTTCTTTATCATGCTAAGAGGAGCAGGAAAAAGCAAAAAATTTCAGACTTGCACCTTGCAATGCGGAGAAATTACTGTTTGTGCATTTACAATATTCATTGATTTTTGCCATTGAAAAACATCATGTTATTCATATACCAGAAATGTTTGAAGCTACTGACTGAATGAAAGGAGCTGGCATCTCACTCTCTTTGAATCTTCTTTATCATGCTAAGAGGAGCAGGAAAAAGCAAAAAATTTCAGAATTGCACCTTGCAATGCGGAGAAATTACTGTTTGTGCATTTACAATATTCAATGATTTTTGCCATTGAAAAACGTCCAGAAATGATTGAAGCTACTGACTGAACGAAAGGAGCTGGCATCTCACTCTCTTTGAATCTTCTTTATCATGCTAAGAGGAGCAGGAAAAAGCAAAAAATTTCAGAATTGCACCTTGCAATGCGGAGAAATTACTGTTTGTGCATTTACAATATTCATTGATTTTTGCCATTGAAAAACATCATGTTATTCATATACCAGAAATGTTTGAAGCTACTGACTGAATGAAAGGAGCTGACATCTCACTCTCTTTGAATCTTCTTTATCATGCTAAGAGGAGCAGGAAAAAGCAAAAAATTTCAGAATTGCACCTTGCAATGCGGAGAAATTACTGTTTGTGCATTTACAATATTCATTGATTTTTACCATTGAAAAACGTCCAGAAATGATTGAAGCTACTGACTGAATGAAAGTAGCTGGCATCTCACTCTCTTTGAATCTTCTTTATCATGCTAAGAGGAGCAGGAAAAAGCAAAAAATTTCAGACTTGCACCTTGCAATGCGGAGAAATTACTGTTTGTGCATTTACAATATTCATTGATTTTTGCCATTGAAAAACATCATGTTATTCATATACCAGAAATGTTTGAAGCTACTGACTGAATGAAAGGAGCTGGCATCTCACTCTCTTTGAATCTTCTTTATCATGCTAAGAGGAGCAGGAAAAAGCAAAAAATTTCAGAATTGCACCTTGCAATGCGGAGAAATTACTGTTTGTGCATTTACAATATTCATTGATTTTTGCCATTGAAAAACATCCAGAAATGATTGAAGCTACTGACTGAATGAAAGGAGCTGGCATCTCACTCTCTTTGAATCTTCTTTATCATGCTAAGAGGAGCAGGAAAAAGCAAAAAATTTCAGAATTGCACCTTGCAATGCGGAGAAATTACTGTTTGTGCATTTACAATATTCATTGATTTTTGCCTTTGAAAAACATCATGTTATTCATATACCAGAAATGTTTGAAGCTACTGACTGAATGAAAGGAGCTGACATCACACTCTCTTTGAATCTTGTTTATCATGCTAAGAGGAGCAGGAAAAAGCAAAAAATTTCAGAATTGCACCTTGCAATGCGGAGAAATTACTGTTTGTGCATTTACAATATTCATTGATTTTTGCCATTGAAAAACATCCAGAAATGATTGAAGCTACTGACTGAATGAAAGGAGCTGGCATCTCACTCTCTTTGAATCTTCTTTATCATGCTAAGAGGAGCAGGAAAAAGCAAAAAATTTCAGAATTGCACCTTGCAATGCGGAGAAATTACTGTTTGTGCATTTACAATATTCATTGATTTTTGCCATTGAAAAACGTCCAGAAATGATTGAAGGTACTGACTGAATGAAAGGAGCTGGCATCTCACTCTCTTTGAATCTTCTTTATCATGCTAAGAGGAGCAGGAAAAAGCAAAAAATTTCAGAATTGCACCTTGCAATGCGGAGAAATTACTGTTTTGTGCATTTACAATATTCATTGGTTTTTGCCATTGAAAAACGTCCAGAAATGATTGAAGCTACTGACTGAATGAAAGGAGCTGGCATCTCACTCTCTTTGAATCTTCTTTATCATGCTAAGAGGAGCAGGAAAAAGCAAAAAATTTCAGAATTGCACCTTGCAATGCGGAGAAATTACAGTTTGTGCATTTACAATATTCATTGATTTTTGCCATTGAAAAACATCCAGAAATGATTGAAGCTACTGACTGAATGAAAGGAGCTGGCATCTCACTCTCTTTGAATCTTCTTTATCATGCTAAGAGGAGCAGGAAAAAGCAAAAAATTTCAGAATTGCACCTTGCAATGTGGAGAAATTACTGTTTGTGCATTTACAATATTCATTGATTTTTACCATTGAAAAACGTCCAGAAATGATTGAAGCTACTGACTGAATGAAAGTAGCTGGCATCTCACTCTCTTTGAATCTTCTTTATCATGCTAAGAGGAGCAGGAAAAAGCAAAACATTTCAGACTTGCACCTTGCAATGCGGAGAAATTACTGTTTGTGCATTTACAATATTCATTGATTTTTGCCATTGAAAAACATCATGTTATTCATATACCAGAAATGTTTGAAGCTACTGACTGAATGAAAGGAGCTGGCATCTCACTCTCTTTGAATCTTCTTTATCATGCTAAGAGGAGCAGGAAAAAGCAAAAAATTCAAGAATTGCACCTTGCAATGCGGAGAAATTACTGTTTGTGCATTTACAATATTCATTGATTTTTGCCATTGAAAAACATCATGTTATTCATATACCAGAAATGTTTGAAGCTACTGACTGAATGAAAGGAGCTGGCATCTCACTCTCTTTGAATCTTCTTTATCATGCTAAGAGGAGCAGGAAAAAGCAAAAAATTTCAGAATTGCACCTTGCAATGTGGAGAAATTACTGTTTGTGCATTTACAATATTCATTGATTTTTACCATTGAAAAACGTCCAGAAATGATTGAAGCTACTGACTGAATGAAAGTAGCTGGCATCTCACTCTCTTTGAATCTTCTTTATCATGCTAAGAGGAGCAGGAAAAAGCAAAAAATTTCAGACTTGCACCTTGCAATGCGGAGAAATTACTGTTTGTGCATTTACAATATTCATTGATTTTTGCCATTGAAAAACATCATGTTATTCATATACCAGAAATGTTTGAAGCTACTGACTGAATGAAAGGAGCTGGCATCTCACTCTCTTTGAATCTTCTTTATCATGCTAAGAGGAGCAGGAAAAAGCAAAAAATTTCAGAATTGCACCTTGCAATGCGGAGAAATTACTGTTTGTGCATTTACAATATTCATTGATTTTTGCCATTGAAAAACATCATGTTATTCATATACCAGAAATGTTTGAAGCTACTGACTGAATGAAAGGAGCTGACATCACACTCTCTTTGAATCTTGTTTATCATGCTAAGAGGAGCAGGAAAAAGCAAAAAATTTCAGAATTGCACCTTGCAATGCGGAGAAATTACTGTTTGTGCATTTACAATATTCATTGATTTTTGCCATTGAAAAACATCCAGAAATGATTGAAGCTACTGACTGAATGAAAGGAGCTGGCATCTCACTCTCTTTGAATCTTCTTTATCATGCTAAGAGGAGCAGGAAAAAGCAAAAAATTTCAGAATTGCACCTTGCAATGCGGAGAAATTACTGTTTGTGCATTTACAATATTCATTGATTTTTGCCATTGAAAAACATCCAGAAATGATTGAAGCTACTGACTGAATGAAAGGAGCTGGCATCTCACTCTCTTTGAATCTTCTTTATCATGCTAAGAGGAGCAGGAAAAAGCAAAAAATTTCAGAATTGCACCTTGCAATGCGGAGAAATTACTGTTTGTGCATTTACAATATTCATTGATTTTTGCCATTGAAAAACGTCCAGAAATGATTGAAGGTACTGACTGAATGAAAGGAGCTGGCATCTCACTCTCTTTGAATCTTCTTTATCATGCTAAGAGGAGCAGGAAAAAGCAAAAAATTTCAGAATTGCACCTTGCAATGCGGAGAAATTACTGTTTTGTGCATTTACAATATTCATTGGTTTTTGCCATTGAAAAACGTCCAGAAATGATTGAAGCTACTGACTGAATGAAAGTAGCTGGCATCTCACTCTCTTTGAATCTTCTTTATCATGCTAAGAGGAGCAGGAAAAAGCAAAAAATTTCAGACTTGCACCTTGCAATGCGGAGAAATTACTGTTTGTGCATTTACAATATTCATTGATTTTTGCCATTGAAAAACATCATGTTATTCATATACCAGAAATGTTTGAAGCTACTGACTGAATGAAAGGAGCTGGCATCTCACTCTCTTTGAATCTTCTTTATCATGCTAAGAGGAGCAGGAAAAAGCAAAAAATTTCAGAATTGCACCTTGCAATGCGGAGAAATTACTGTTTGTGCATTTACAATATTCATTGATTTTTGCCATTGAAAAACATCATGTTATTCATATACCAGAAATGTTTGAAGCTACTGACTGAATGAAAGGAGCTGGCATCTCACTCTCTTTGAATCTTCTTTATCATGCTAAGAGGAGCAGGAAAAAGCAAAAAATTTCAGAATTGCACCTTGCAATGTGGAGAAATTACTGTTTGTGCATTTACAATATTCATTGATTTTTACCATTGAAAAACGTCCAGAAATGATTGAAGCTACTGACTGAATGAAAGTAGCTGGCATCTCACTCTCTTTGAATCTTCTTTATCATGCTAAGAGGAGCAGGAAAAAGCAAAAAATTTCAGACTTGCACCTTGCAATGCGGAGAAATTACTGTTTGTGCATTTACAATATTCATTGATTTTTGCCATTGAAAAACATCATGTTATTCATATACCAGAAATGTTTGAAGCTACTGACTGAATGAAAGGAGCTGGCATCTCACTCTCTTTTAATCTTCTTTATCATGCTAAGAGGAGCAGGAAAAAGCAAAAAATTTCAGAATTGCACCTTGCAATGCGGAGAAATTACTGTTTGTGCATTTACAATATTCATTGATTTTTGCCATTGAAAAACATCATGTTATTCATATACCAGAAATGATTGAAGCTACTGACTGAATGAAAGGAGCTGGCATCTCACTCTCTTTGAATCTTCTTTATCATGCTAAGAGGAGCAGGAAAAAGTAAAAAATTTCAGAATTGCACCTTGCAATGCGGAGAAATTACTGTTTGTGCATTTATAATATTCAATGATTTTTGCCATTGAAAAACGTCCAGAAATGATTGAAGCTACTGACTGAACGAAAGGAGCTGGCATCTCACTCTCTTTGAATCTTCTTTATCATGCTAAGAGGAGCAGGAAAAAGCAAAAAATTTCAGAATTGCACCTTGCAATGCGGAGAAATTACTGTTTGTGCATTTACAATATTCATTGATTTTTGCCATTGAAAAACATCCAGAAATGATTGAAGCTACTGACTGAATGAAAGGAGCTGGCATCTCACTCTCTTTGAATCTTCTTTATCATGCTAAGAGGAGCAGGAAAAAGCAAAAAATTTCAGAATTGCACCTTGCAATGCGGAGAAATTACTGTTTGTGCATTTACAATATTCATTGATTTTTGCCATTGAAAAACATCATGTTATTCATATACCAGAAATGTTTGAAGCTACTGACTGAATGAAAGGAGCTGGCATCTCACTCTCTTTGAATCTTCTTTATCATGCTAAGAGGAGCAGGAAAAAGCAAAAAATTCAAGAATTGCACCTTGCAATGCGGAGAAATTACTGTTTGTGCATTTACAATATTCATTGATTTTTGCCATTGAAAAACATCATGTTATTCATATACCAGAAATGTTTGAAGCTACTGACTGAATGAAAGGAGCTGGCATCTCACTCTCTTTGAATCTTCTTTATCATGCTAAGAGGAGCAGGAAAAAGCAAAAAATTTCAGAATTGCACCTTGCAATGTGGAGAAATTACTGTTTGTGCATTTACAATATTCATTGATTTTTACCATTGAAAAACGTCCAGAAATGATTGAAGCTACTGACTGAATGAAAGTAGCTGGCATCTCACTCTCTTTGAATCTTCTTTATCATGCTAAGAGGAGCAGGAAAAAGCAAAAAATTTCAGACTTGCACCTTGCAATGCGGAGAAATTACTGTTTGTGCATTTACAATATTCATTGATTTTTGCCATTGAAAAACATCATGTTATTCATATACCAGAAATGTTTGAAGCTACTGACTGAATGAAAGGAGCTGGCATCTCACTCTCTTTGAATCTTCTTTATCATGCTAAGAGGAGCAGGAAAAAGCAAAAAATTTCAGAATTGCACCTTGCAATGCGGAGAAATTACTGTTTGTGCATTTACAATATTCATTGATTTTTGCCATTGAAAAACATCATGTTATTCATATACCAGAAATGTTTGAAGCTACTGACTGAATGAAAGGAGCTGACATCACACTCTCTTTGAATCTTGTTTATCATGCTAAGAGGAGCAGGAAAAAGCAAAAAATTTCAGAATTGCACCTTGCAATGCGGAGAAATTACTGTTTGTGCATTTACAATATTCATTGATTTTTGCCATTGAAAAACATCCAGAAATGATTGAAGCTACTGACTGAATGAAAGGAGCTGGCATCTCACTCTCTTTGAATCTTCTTTATCATGCTAAGAGGAGCAGGAAAAAGCAAAAAATTTCAGAATTGCACCTTGCAATGCGGAGAAATTACTGTTTGTGCATTTACAATATTCATTGATTTTTGCCATTGAAAAACATCCAGAAATGATTGAAGCTACTGACTGAATGAAAGGAGCTGGCATCTCACTCTCTTTGAATCTTCTTTATCATGCTAAGAGGAGCAGGAAAAAGCAAAAAATTTCAGAATTGCACCTTGCAATGCGGAGAAATTACTGTTTGTGCATTTACAATATTCATTGATTTTTGCCATTGAAAAACGTCCAGAAATGATTGAAGGTACTGACTGAATGAAAGGAGCTGGCATCTCACTCTCTTTGAATCTTCTTTATCATGCTAAGAGGAGCAGGAAAAAGCAAAAAATTTCAGAATTGCACCTTGCAATGCGGAGAAATTACTGTTTTGTGCATTTACAATATTCATTGGTTTTTGCCATTGAAAAACGTCCAGAAATGATTGAAGCTACTGACTGAATGAAAGTAGCTGGCATCTCACTCTCTTTGAATCTTCTTTATCATGCTAAGAGGAGCAGGAAAAAGCAAAAAATTTCAGACTTGCACCTTGCAATGCGGAGAAATTACTGTTTGTGCATTTACAATATTCATTGATTTTTGCCATTGAAAAACATCATGTTATTCATATACCAGAAATGTTTGAAGCTACTGACTGAATGAAAGGAGCTGGCATCTCACTCTCTTTGAATCTTCTTTATCATGCTAAGAGGAGCAGGAAAAAGCAAAAAATTTCAGAATTGCACCTTGCAATGCGGAGAAATTACTGTTTGTGCATTTACAATATTCATTGATTTTTGCCATTGAAAAACATCATGTTATTCATATACCAGAAATGTTTGAAGCTACTGACTGAATGAAAGGAGCTGGCATCTCACTCTCTTTGAATCTTCTTTATCATGCTAAGAGGAGCAGGAAAAAGCAAAAAATTTCAGAATTGCACCTTGCAATGTGGAGAAATTACTGTTTGTGCATTTACAATATTCATTGATTTTTACCATTGAAAAACGTCCAGAAATGATTGAAGCTACTGACTGAATGAAAGTAGCTGGCATCTCACTCTCTTTGAATCTTCTTTATCATGCTAAGAGGAGCAGGAAAAAGCAAAAAATTTCAGACTTGCACCTTGCAATGCGGAGAAATTACTGTTTGTGCATTTACAATATTCATTGATTTTTGCCATTGAAAAACATCATGTTATTCATATACCAGAAATGTTTGAAGCTACTGACTGAATGAAAGGAGCTGGCATCTCACTCTCTTTGAATCTTCTTTATCATGCTAAGAGGAGCAGGAAAAAGCAAAAAATTTCAGAATTGCACCTTGCAATGCGGAGAAATTACTGTTTGTGCATTTACAATATTCATTGATTTTTGCCATTGAAAAACATCATGTTATTCATATACCAGAAATGATTGAAGCTACTGACTGAATGAAAGGAGCTGGCATCTCACTCTCTTTGAATCTTCTTTATCATGCTAAGAGGAGCAGGAAAAAGTAAAAAATTTCAGAATTGCACCTTGCAATGCGGAGAAATTACTGTTTGTGCATTTATAATATTCAATGATTTTTGCCATTGAAAAACGTCCAGAAATGATTGAAGCTACTGACTGAACGAAAGGAGCTGGCATCTCACTCTCTTTGAATCTTCTTTATCATGCTAAGAGGAGCAGGAAAAAGCAAAAAATTTCAGAATTGCACCTTGCAATGCGGAGAAATTACTGTTTGTGCATTTACAATATTCATTGATTTTTGCCATTGAAAAACATCCAGAAATGATTGAAGCTACTGACTGAATGAAAGGAGCTGGCATCTCACTCTCTTTGAATCTTCTTTATCATGCTAAGAGGAGCAGGAAAAAGCAAAAAATTTCAGAATTGCACCTTGCAATGCGGAGAAATTACTGTTTGTGCATTTACAATATTCATTGATTTTTGCCATTGAAAAACATCATGTTATTCATATACCAGAAATGTTTGAAGCTACTGACTGAATGAAAGGAGCTGGCATCTCACTCTCTTTGAATCTTCTTTATCATGCTAAGAGGAGCAGGAAAAAGCAAAAAATTTCAGAATTGCACCTTGCAATGCGGAGAAATTACTGTTTGTGCATTTACAATATTCATTGATTTTTGCCATTGAAAAACATCATGTTATTCATATACCAGAAATGATTGAAGCTACTGACTGAATGAAAGGAGCTGGCATATCACTCTCTTTGAATCTTCTTTATCATGCTAAGAGGAGCAGGAAAAAGCAAAAAATTTCAGAATTGCACCTTGCAATGTGGAGAAATTACTGTTTGTGCATTTACAATATTCATTGATTTTTACCATTGAAAAACGTCCAGAAATGATTGAAGCTACTGACTGAATGAAAGTAGCTGGCATCTCACTCTCTTTGAATCTTCTTTATCATGCTAAGAGGAGCAGGAAAAAGCAAAAAATTTCAGACTTGCACCTTGCAATGCGGAGAAATTACTGTTTGTGCATTTACAATATTCATTGATTTTTGCCATTGAAAAACATCATGTTATTCATATACCAGAAATGTTTGAAGCTACTGACTGAATGAAAGGAGCTGGCATCTCACTCTCTTTGAATCTTCTTTATCATGCTAAGAGGAGCAGGAAAAAGCAAAAAATTTCAGAATTGCACCTTGCAATGCGGAGAAATTACTGTTTGTGCATTTACAATATTCAATGATTTTTGCCATTGAAAAACGTCCAGAAATGATTGAAGCTACTGACTGAACGAAAGGAGCTGGCATCTCACTCTCTTCGAATCTTCTTTATCATGCTAAGAGGAGCAGGAAGAAGCAAAAAATTTCAGAATTGCACCTTGCAATGCGGAGAAATTACTGTTTGTGCATTTACAATATTCATTGATTTTTGCCATTGAAAAACATCATGTTATTCATATACCAGAAATGTTTGAAGCTACTGACTGAATGAAAGGAGCTGACATCTCACTCTCTTTGAATCTTCTTTATCATGCTAAGAGGAGCAGGAAAAAGCAAAAAATTTCAGAATTGCACCTTGCAATGCGGAGAAATTACTGTTTGTGCATTTACAATATTCATTGATTTTTACCATTGAAAAACGTCCAGAAATGATTGAAGCTACTGACTGAATGAAAGTAGCTGGCATCTCACTCTCTTTGAATCTTCTTTATCATGCTAAGAGGAGCAGGAAAAAGCAAAAAATTTCAGACTTGCACCTTGCAATGCGGAGAAATTACTGTTTGTGCATTTACAATATTCATTGATTTTTGCCATTGAAAAACATCATGTTATTCATATACCAGAAATGTTTGAAGCTACTGACTGAATGAAAGGAGCTGGCATCTCACTCTCTTTGAATCTTCTTTATCATGCTAAGAGGAGCAGGAAAAAGCAAAAAATTTCAGAATTGCACCTTGCAATGCGGAGAAATTACTGTTTGTGCATTTACAATATTCATTGATTTTTGCCATTGAAAAACATCCAGAAATGATTGAAGCTACTGACTGAATGAAAGGAGCTGGCATCTCACTCTCTTTGAATCTTCTTTATCATGCTAAGAGGAGCAGGAAAAAGCAAAAAATTTCAGAATTGCACCTTGCAATGCGGAGAAATTACTGTTTGTGCATTTACAATATTCATTGATTTTTGCCATTGAAAAACATCATGTTATTCATATACCAGAAATGTTTGAAGCTACTGACTGAATGAAAGGAGCTGACATCACACTCTCTTTGAATCTTGTTTATCATGCTAAGAGGAGCAGGAAAAAGCAAAAAATTTCAGAATTGCACCTTGCAATGCGGAGAAATTACTGTTTGTGCATTTACAATATTCATTGATTTTTGCCATTGAAAAACATCCAGAAATGATTGAAGCTACTGACTGAATGAAAGGAGCTGGCATCTCACTCTCTTTGAATCTTCTTTATCATGCTAAGAGGAGCAGGAAAAAGCAAAAAATTTCAGAATTGCACCTTGCAATGCGGAGAAATTACTGTTTGTGCATTTACAATATTCATTGATTTTTGCCATTGAAAAACGTCCAGAAATGATTGAAGGTACTGACTGAATGAAAGGAGCTGGCATCTCACTCTCTTTGAATCTTCTTTATCATGCTAAGAGGAGCAGGAAAAAGCAAAAAATTTCAGAATTGCACCTTGCAATGCGGAGAAATTACTGTTTTGTGCATTTACAATATTCATTGGTTTTTGCCATTGAAAAACGTCCAGAAATGATTGAAGCTACTGACTGAATGAAAGGAGCTGGCATCTCACTCTCTTTGAATCTTCTTTATCATGCTAAGAGGAGCAGGAAAAAGCAAAAAATTTCAGAATTGCACCTTGCAATGCGGAGAAATTACAGTTTGTGCATTTACAATATTCATTGATTTTTGCCATTGAAAAACATCCAGAAATGATTGAAGCTACTGACTGAATGAAAGGAGCTGGCATCTCACTCTCTTTGAATCTTCTTTATCATGCTAAGAGGAGCAGGAAAAAGCAAAAAATTTCAGAATTGCACCTTGCAATGTGGAGAAATTACTGTTTGTGCATTTACAATATTCATTGATTTTTACCATTGAAAAACGTCCAGAAATGATTGAAGCTACTGACTGAATGAAAGTAGCTGGCATCTCACTCTCTTTGAATCTTCTTTATCATGCTAAGAGGAGCAGGAAAAAGCAAAAAATTTCAGACTTGCACCTTGCAATGCGGAGAAATTACTGTTTGTGCATTTACAATATTCATTGATTTTTGCCATTGAAAAACATCATGTTATTCATATACCAGAAATGTTTGAAGCTACTGACTGAATGAAAGGAGCTGGCATCTCACTCTCTTTGAATCTTCTTTATCATGCTAAGAGGAGCAGGAAAAAGCAAAAAATTCAAGAATTGCACCTTGCAATGCGGAGAAATTACTGTTTGTGCATTTACAATATTCATTGATTTTTGCCATTGAAAAACATCATGTTATTCATATACCAGAAATGTTTGAAGCTACTGACTGAATGAAAGGAGCTGGCATCTCACTCTCTTTGAATCTTCTTTATCATGCTAAGAGGAGCAGGAAAAAGCAAAAAATTTCAGAATTGCACCTTGCAATGTGGAGAAATTACTGTTTGTGCATTTACAATATTCATTGATTTTTACCATTGAAAAACGTCCAGAAATGATTGAAGCTACTGACTGAATGAAAGTAGCTGGCATCTCACTCTCTTTGAATCTTCTTTATCATGCTAAGAGGAGCAGGAAAAAGCAAAAAATTTCAGACTTGCACCTTGCAATGCGGAGAAATTACTGTTTGTGCATTTACAATATTCATTGATTTTTGCCATTGAAAAACATCATGTTATTCATATACCAGAAATGTTTGAAGCTACTGACTGAATGAAAGAAGCTGGCATCTCACTCTCTTTGAATCTTCTTTATCATGCTAAGAGGAGCAGGAAAAAGCAAAAAATTTCAGAATTGCACCTTGCAATGCGGAGAAATTACTGTTTGTGCATTTACAATATTCATTGATTTTTGCCATTGAAAAACATCATGTTATTCATATACCAGAAATGTTTGAAGCTACTGACTGAATGAAAGGAGCTGACATCACACTCTCTTTGAATCTTGTTTATCATGCTAAGAGGAGCAGGAAAAAGCAAAAAATTTCAGAATTGCACCTTGCAATGCGGAGAAATTACTGTTTGTGCATTTACAATATTCATTGATTTTTGCCATTGAAAAACATCCAGAAATGATTGAAGCTACTGACTGAATGAAAGGAGCTGGCATCTCACTCTCTTTGAATCTTCTTTATCATGCTAAGAGGAGCAGGAAAAAGCAAAAAATTTCAGAATTGCACCTTGCAATGCGGAGAAATTACTGTTTGTGCATTTACAATATTCATTGATTTTTGCCATTGAAAAACGTCCAGAAATGATTGAAGGTACTGACTGAATGAAAGGAGCTGGCATCTCACTCTCTTTGAATCTTCTTTATCATGCTAAGAGGAGCAGGAAAAAGCAAAAAATTTCAGAATTGCACCTTGCAATGCGGAGAAATTACTGTTTTGTGCATTTACAATATTCATTGGTTTTTGCCATTGAAAAACGTCCAGAAATGATTGAAGCTACTGACTGAATGAAAGGAGCTGGCATCTCACTCTCTTTGAATCTTCTTTATCATGCTAAGAGGAGCAGGAAAAAGCAAAAAATTTCAGAATTGCACCTTGCAATGCGGAGAAATTACAGTTTGTGCATTTACAATATTCATTGATTTTTGCCATTGAAAAACATCCAGAAATGATTGAAGCTACTGACTGAATGAAAGGAGCTGGCATCTCACTCTCTTTGAATCTTCTTTATCATGCTAAGAGGAGCAGGAAAAAGCAAAAAATTTCAGAATTGCACCTTGCAATGTGGAGAAATTACTGTTTGTGCATTTACAATATTCATTGATTTTTACCATTGAAAAACGTCCAGAAATGATTGAAGCTACTGACTGAATGAAAGTAGCTGGCATCTCACTCTCTTTGAATCTTCTTTATCATGCTAAGAGGAGCAGGAAAAAGCAAAAAATTTCAGACTTGCACCTTGCAATGCGGAGAAATTACTGTTTGTGCATTTACAATATTCATTGATTTTTGCCATTGAAAAACATCATGTTATTCATATACCAGAAATGTTTGAAGCTACTGACTGAATGAAAGGAGCTGGCATCTCACTCTCTTTGAATCTTCTTTATCATGCTAAGAGGAGCAGGAAAAAGCAAAAAATTTCAGAATTGCACCTTGCAATGCGGAGAAATTACTGTTTGTGCATTTACAATATTCATTGATTTTTGCCATTGAAAAACATCATGTTATTCATATACCAGAAATGTTTGAAGCTACTGACTGAATGAAAGGAGCTGGCATCTCACTCTCTTTGAATCTTCTTTATCATGCTAAGAGGAGCAGGAAAAAGCAAAAAATTTCAGAATTGCACCTTGCAATGTGGAGAAATTACTGTTTGTGCATTTACAATATTCATTGATTTTTACCATTGAAAAACGTCCAGAAATGATTGAAGCTACTGACTGAATGAAAGTAGCTGGCATCTCACTCTCTTTGAATCTTCTTTATCATGCTAAGAGGAGCAGGAAAAAGCAAAAAATTTCAGACTTGCACCTTGCAATGCGGAGAAATTACTGTTTGTGCATTTACAATATTCATTGATTTTTGCCATTGAAAAACATCATGTTATTCATATACCAGAAATGTTTGAAGCTACTGACTGAATGAAAGGAGCTGGCATCTCACTCTCTTTGAATCTTCTTTATCATGCTAAGAGGAGCAGGAAAAAGCAAAAAATTTCAGAATTGCACCTTGCAATGCGGAGAAATTACTGTTTGTGCATTTACAATATTCATTGATTTTTGCCATTGAAAAACATCATGTTATTCATATACCAGAAATGATTGAAGCTACTGACTGAATGAAAGGAGCTGGCATCTCACTCTCTTTGAATCTTCTTTATCATGCTAAGAGGAGCAGGAAAAAGTAAAAAATTTCAGAATTGCACCTTGCAATGCGGAGAAATTACTGTTTGTGCATTTATAATATTCAATGATTTTTGCCATTGAAAAACGTCCAGAAATGATTGAAGCTACTGACTGAACGAAAGGAGCTGGCATCTCACTCTCTTTGAATCTTCTTTATCATGCTAAGAGGAGCAGGAAAAAGCAAAAAATTTCAGAATTGCACCTTGCAATGCGGAGAAATTACTGTTTGTGCATTTACAATATTCATTGATTTTTGCCATTGAAAAACATCCAGAAATGATTGAAGCTACTGACTGAATGAAAGGAGCTGGCATCTCACTCTCTTTGAATCTTCTTTATCATGCTAAGAGGAGCAGGAAAAAGCAAAAAATTTCAGAATTGCACCTTGCAATGCGGAGAAATTACTGTTTGTGCATTTACAATATTCATTGATTTTTGCCATTGAAAAACATCATGTTATTCATATACCAGAAATGTTTGAAGCTACTGACTGAATGAAAGGAGCTGGCATCTCACTCTCTTTGAATCTTCTTTATCATGCTAAGAGGAGCAGGAAAAAGCAAAAAATTTCAGAATTGCACCTTGCAATGCGGAGAAATTACTGTTTGTGCATTTACAATATTCATTGATTTTTGCCATTGAAAAACATCATGTTATTCATATACCAGAAATGATTGAAGCTACTGACTGAATGAAAGGAGCTGGCATCTCACTCTCTTTGAATCTTCTTTATCATGCTAAGAGGAGCAGGAAAAAGTAAAAAATTTCAGAATTGCACCTTGCAATGCGGAGAAATTACTGTTTGTGCATTTATAATATTCAATGATTTTTGCCATTGAAAAACGTCCAGAAATGATTGAAGCTACTGACTGAACGAAAGGAGCTGGCATCTCACTCTCTTTGAATCTTCTTTATCATGCTAAGAGGAGCAGGAAAAAGCAAAAAATTTCAGAATTGCACCTTGCAATGCGGAGAAATTACTGTTTGTGCATTTACAATATTCATTGATTTTTGCCATTGAAAAACATCCAGAAATGATTGAAGCTACTGACTGAATGAAAGGAGCTGGCATCTCACTCTCTTTGAATCTTCTTTATCATGCTAAGAGGAGCAGGAAAAAGCAAAAAATTTCAGAATTGCACCTTGCAATGCGGAGAAATTACTGTTTGTGCATTTACAATATTCATTGATTTTTGCCATTGAAAAACATCATGTTATTCATATACCAGAAATGTTTGAAGCTACTGACTGAATGAAAGGAGCTGACATCTCACTCTCTTTGAATCTTCTTTATCATGCTAAGAGGAGCAGGAAAAAGCAAAAAATTTCAGAATTGCACCTTGCAATGCGGAGAAATTACTGTTTGTGCATTTACAATATTCATTGATTTTTGCCATTGAAAAACATCATGTTATTCATATACCAGAAATGTTTGAAGCTACTGACTGAATGAAAGGAGCTGACATCTCACTCTCTTTGAATCTTCTTTATCATGCTAAGAGGAGCAGGAAAAAGCAAAAAATTTCAGAATTGCACCTTGCAATGCGGAGAAATTACTGTTTGTGCATTTACAATATTCATTGATTTTTGCCATTGAAAAACATCATGTTATTCATGTACCAGAAATGTTTGAAGCTACTGACTGAATGAAAGGAGCTGACATCTCACTCTCTTTGAATCTTCTTTATCATGCTAAGAGGAGCAGGAAAAAGCAAAAAATTTCAGAATTGCACCTTGCAATGCGGAGAAATTACTGTTTGTGCATTTACAATATTCATTGATTTTTGCCATTGAAAAACGTCCAGAAATGATTGAAGCTACTGACTGAATGAAAGGAGCTGGCATCTCACTCTCTTTGAATCTTCTTTATCATGCTAAGAGGAGCAGGAAAAAGCAAAAAATTTCAGAATTGCACCTTGCAATGCGGAGAAATTACTGTTTGTGCATTTACAATATTCATTGATTTTTGCCATTGAAAAACATGTTATTCATATACCAGAAATGTTTGAAGCTACTGACTGAATGAAAGGAGCTGGCACCTCACTCTCTTTGAATCTTCTTTATCATGCTAAGAGGAGCGGGAAAAAGCAAAAAATTTCAGAATTGCACCTTGCAATGCGGAGAAATTACTGTTTGTGCATTTACAATATTCATTGATTTTTGCCATTGAAAAACGTCCAAAAATGATTGAAGGTACTGACTGAATGAAAGGAGCTGGCATCTCACTCTCTTTGAATCTTCTTTATCATGCTAAGAGGAGCAGGAAAAAGCAAAAAATTTCAGAATTGCACCTTGCAATGCGGAGAAATTACTGTTTGTGCATTTACAATATTCATTGGTTTTTGCCATTGAAAAACGTCCAGAAATGATTGAAGCTACTGACTGAATGAAAGGAGCTGGCATCTCACTCTCTTTGAATCTTCTTTATCATGCTAAGAGGAGCAGGAAAAAGCAAAAAATTTCAGAATTGCACCTTGCAATGCGGAGAAATTACAGTTTGTGCATTTACAATATTCATTGATTTTTGCCATTGAAAAACATCCAGAAATGATTGAAGCTACTGACTGAATGAAAGGAGCTGGCATCTCACTCTCTTTGAATCTTCTTTATCATGCTAAGAGGAGCAGGAAAAAGCAAAAAATTTCAGAATTGCACCTTGCAATGCGGAGAAATTACTGTTTGTGCATTTACAATATTCATTGATTTTTGCCATTGAAAAACATCATGTTATTCATATACCAGAAATGTTTGAAGCTACTGACTGAATGAAAGGAGCTGGCATCTCACTCTCTTTGAATCTTCTTTATCATGCTAAGAGGAGCAGGAAAAAGCAAAAAATTTCAGAATTGCACCTTGCAATGTGGAGAAATTACTGTTTGTGCATTTACAATATTCATTGATTTTTACCATTGAAAAACGTCCAGAAATGATTGAAGCTACTGACTGAATGAAAGTAGCTGGCATCTCACTCTCTTTGAATCTTCTTTATCATGCTAAGAGGAGCAGGAAAAAGCAAAAAATTTCAGACTTGCACCTTGCAATGCGGAGAAATTACTGTTTGTGCATTTACAATATTCATTGATTTTTGCCATTGAAAAACATCATGTTATTCATATACCAGAAATGTTTGAAGCTACTGACTGAATGAAAGGAGCTGGCATCTCACTCTCTTTGAATCTTCTTTATCATGCTAAGAGGAGCAGGAAAAAGCAAAAAATTTCAGAATTGCACCTTGCAATGCGGAGAAATTACTGTTTGTGCATTTACAATATTCAATGATTTTTGCCATTGAAAAACGTCCAGAAATGATTGAAGCTACTGACTGAACGAAAGGAGCTGGCATCTCACTCTCTTTGAATCTTCTTTATCATGCTAAGAGGAGCAGGAAAAAGCAAAAAATTTCAGAATTGCACCTTGCAATGCGGAGAAATTACTGTTTGTGCATTTACAATATTCATTGATTTTTGCCATTGAAAAACATCATGTTATTCATATACCAGAAATGTTTGAAGCTACTGACTGAATGAAAGGAGCTGACATCTCACTCTCTTTGAATCTTCTTTATCATGCTAAGAGGAGCAGGAAAAAGCAAAAAATTTCAGAATTGCACCTTGCAATGCGGAGAAATTACTGTTTGTGCATTTACAATATTCATTGATTTTTACCATTGAAAAACGTCCAGAAATGATTGAAGCTACTGACTGAATGAAAGTAGCTGGCATCTCACTCTCTTTGAATCTTCTTTATCATGCTAAGAGGAGCAGGAAAAAGCAAAAAATTTCAGACTTGCACCTTGCAATGCGGAGAAATTACTGTTTGTGCATTTACAATATTCATTGATTTTTGCCATTGAAAAACATCATGTTATTCATATACCAGAAATGTTTGAAGCTACTGACTGAATGAAAGGAGCTGGCATCTCACTCTCTTTGAATCTTCTTTATCATGCTAAGAGGAGCAGGAAAAAGCAAAAAATTTCAGAATTGCACCTTGCAATGCGGAGAAATTACTGTTTGTGCATTTACAATATTCATTGATTTTTGCCATTGAAAAACATCCAGAAATGATTGAAGCTACTGACTGAATGAAAGGAGCTGGCATCTCACTCTCTTTGAATCTTCTTTATCATGCTAAGAGGAGCAGGAAAAAGCAAAAAATTTCAGAATTGCACCTTGCAATGCGGAGAAATTACTGTTTGTGCATTTACAATATTCATTGATTTTTGCCATTGAAAAACATCATGTTATTCATATACCAGAAATGTTTGAAGCTACTGACTGAATGAAAGGAGCTGACATCACACTCTCTTTGAATCTTGTTTATCATGCTAAGAGGAGCAGGAAAAAGCAAAAAATTTCAGAATTGCACCTTGCAATGCGGAGAAATTACTGTTTGTGCATTTACAATATTCATTGATTTTTGCCATTGAAAAACATCCAGAAATGATTGAAGCTACTGACTGAATGAAAGGAGCTGGCATCTCACTCTCTTTGAATCTTCTTTATCATGCTAAGAGGAGCAGGAAAAAGCAAAAAATTTCAGAATTGCACCTTGCAATGCGGAGAAATTACTGTTTGTGCATTTACAATATTCATTGATTTTTGCCATTGAAAAACGTCCAGAAATGATTGAAGGTACTGACTGAATGAAAGGAGCTGGCATCTCACTCTCTTTGAATCTTCTTTATCATGCTAAGAGGAGCAGGAAAAAGCAAAAAATTTCAGAATTGCACCTTGCAATGCGGAGAAATTACTGTTTTGTGCATTTACAATATTCATTGGTTTTTGCCATTGAAAAACGTCCAGAAATGATTGAAGCTACTGACTGAATGAAAGGAGCTGGCATCTCACTCTCTTTGAATCTTCTTTATCATGCTAAGAGGAGCAGGAAAAAGCAAAAAATTTCAGAATTGCACCTTGCAATGCGGAGAAATTACAGTTTGTGCATTTACAATATTCATTGATTTTTGCCATTGAAAAACATCCAGAAATGATTGAAGCTACTGACTGAATGAAAGGAGCTGGCATCTCACTCTCTTTGAATCTTCTTTATCATGCTAAGAGGAGCAGGAAAAAGCAAAAAATTTCAGAATTGCACCTTGCAATGTGGAGAAATTACTGTTTGTGCATTTACAATATTCATTGATTTTTACCATTGAAAAACGTCCAGAAATGATTGAAGCTACTGACTGAATGAAAGTAGCTGGCATCTCACTCTCTTTGAATCTTCTTTATCATGCTAAGAGGAGCAGGAAAAAGCAAAAAATTTCAGACTTGCACCTTGCAATGCGGAGAAATTACTGTTTGTGCATTTACTATATTCATTGATTTTTGCCATTGAAAAACATCATGTTATTCATATACCAGAAATGTTTGAAGCTACTGACTGAATGAAAGGAGCTGGCATCTCACTCTCTTTGAATCTTCTTTATCATGCTAAGAGGAGCAGGAAAAAGCAAAAAATTTCAGAATTGCACCTTGCAATGCGGAGAAATTACTGTTTGTGCATTTACAATATTCATTGATTTTTGCCATTGAAAAACATCATGTTATTCATATACCAGAAATGTTTGAAGCTACTGACTGAATGAAAGGAGCTGGCATCTCACTCTCTTTGAATCTTCTTTATCATGCTAAGAGGAGCAGGAAAAAGCAAAAAATTTCAGAATTGCACCTTGCAATGTGGAGAAATTACTGTTTGTGCATTTACAATATTCATTGATTTTTACCATTGAAAAACGTCCAGAAATGATTGAAGCTACTGACTGAATGAAAGTAGCTGGCATCTCACTCTCTTTGAATCTTCTTTATCATGCTAAGAGGAGCAGGAAAAAGCAAAAAATTTCAGACTTGCACCTTGCAATGCGGAGAAATTACTGTTTGTGCATTTACAATATTCATTGATTTTTGCCATTGAAAAACATCATGTTATTCATATACCAGAAATGTTTGAAGCTACTGACTGAATGAAAGGAGCTGGCATCTCACTCTCTTTGAATCTTCTTTATCATGCTAAGAGGAGCAGGAAAAAGCAAAAAATTTCAGAATTGCACCTTGCAATGCGGAGAAATTACTGTTTGTGCATTTACAATATTCATTGATTTTTGCCATTGAAAAACATCATGTTATTCATATACCAGAAATGATTGAAGCTACTGACTGAATGAAAGGAGCTGGCATCTCACTCTCTTTGAATCTTCTTTATCATGCTAAGAGGAGCAGGAAAAAGCAAAAAATTTCAGAATTGCACCTTGCAATGCGGAGAAATTACTGTTTGTGCATTTACAATATTCATTGATTTTTGCCATTGAAAAACATCATGTTATTCATATACCAGAAATGTTTGAAGCTACTGACTGAATGAAAGGAGCTGACATCACACTCTCTTTGAATCTTGTTTATCATGCTAAGAGGAGCAGGAAAAAGCAAAAAATTTCAGAATTGCACCTTGCAATGCGGAGAAATTACTGTTTGTGCATTTACAATATTCATTGATTTTTGCCATTGAAAAACATCCAGAAATGATTGAAGCTACTGACTGAATGAAAGGAGCTGGCATCTCACTCTCTTTGAATCTTCTTTATCATGCTAAGAGGAGCAGGAAAAAGCAAAAAATTTCAGAATTGCACCTTGCAATGCGGAGAAATTACTGTTTGTGCATTTACAATATTCATTGATTTTTGCCATTGAAAAACGTCCAGAAATGATTGAAGGTACTGACTGAATGAAAGGAGCTGGCATCTCACTCTCTTTGAATCTTCTTTATCATGCTAAGAGGAGCAGGAAAAAGCAAAAAATTTCAGAATTGCACCTTGCAATGCGGAGAAATTACTGTTTTGTGCATTTACAATATTCATTGGTTTTTGCCATTGAAAAACGTCCAGAAATGATTGAAGCTACTGACTGAATGAAAGGAGCTGGCATCTCACTCTCTTTGAATCTTCTTTATCATGCTAAGAGGAGCAGGAAAAAGCAAAAAATTTCAGAATTGCACCTTGCAATGCGGAGAAATTACAGTTTGTGCATTTACAATATTCATTGATTTTTGCCATTGAAAAACATCCAGAAATGATTGAAGCTACTGACTGAATGAAAGGAGCTGGCATCTCACTCTCTTTGAATCTTCTTTATCATGCTAAGAGGAGCAGGAAAAAGCAAAAAATTTCAGAATTGCACCTTGCAATGTGGAGAAATTACTGTTTGTGCATTTACAATATTCATTGATTTTTACCATTGAAAAACGTCCAGAAATGATTGAAGCTACTGACTGAATGAAAGTAGCTGGCATCTCACTCTCTTTGAATCTTCTTTATCATGCTAAGAGGAGCAGGAAAAAGCAAAAAATTTCAGACTTGCACCTTGCAATGCGGAGAAATTACTGTTTGTGCATTTACAATATTCATTGATTTTTGCCATTGAAAAACATCATGTTATTCATATACCAGAAATGTTTGAAGCTACTGACTGAATGAAAGGAGCTGGCATCTCACTCTCTTTGAATCTTCTTTATCATGCTAAGAGGAGCAGGAAAAAGCAAAAAATTCAAGAATTGCACCTTGCAATGCGGAGAAATTACTGTTTGTGCATTTACAATATTCATTGATTTTTGCCATTGAAAAACATCATGTTATTCATATACCAGAAATGTTTGAAGCTACTGACTGAATGAAAGGAGCTGGCATCTCACTCTCTTTGAATCTTCTTTATCATGCTAAGAGGAGCAGGAAAAAGCAAAAAATTTCAGAATTGCACCTTGCAATGTGGAGAAATTACTGTTTGTGCATTTACAATATTCATTGATTTTTACCATTGAAAAACGTCCAGAAATGATTGAAGCTACTGACTGAATGAAAGTAGCTGGCATCTCACTCTCTTTGAATCTTCTTTATCATGCTAAGAGGAGCAGGAAAAAGCAAAAAATTTCAGACTTGCACCTTGCAATGCGGAGAAATTACTGTTTGTGCATTTACAATATTCATTGATTTTTGCCATTGAAAAACATCATGTTATTCATATACCAGAAATGTTTGAAGCTACTGACTGAATGAAAGGAGCTGGCATCTCACTCTCTTTGAATCTTCTTTATCATGCTAAGAGGAGCAGGAAAAAGCAAAAAATTTCAGAATTGCACCTTGCAATGCGGAGAAATTACTGTTTGTGCATTTACAATATTCATTGATTTTTGCCATTGAAAAACATCATGTTATTCATATACCAGAAATGTTTGAAGCTACTGACTGAATGAAAGGAGCTGACATCACACTCTCTTTGAATCTTGTTTATCATGCTAAGAGGAGCAGGAAAAAGCAAAAAATTTCAGAATTGCACCTTGCAATGCGGAGAAATTACTGTTTGTGCATTTACAATATTCATTGATTTTTGCCATTGAAAAACATCCAGAAATGATTGAAGCTACTGACTGAATGAAAGGAGCTGGCATCTCACTCTCTTTGAATCTTCTTTATCATGCTAAGAGGAGCAGGAAAAAGCAAAAAATTTCAGAATTGCACCTTGCAATGCGGAGAAATTACTGTTTGTGCATTTACAATATTCATTGATTTTTGCCATTGAAAAACATCCAGAAATGATTGAAGCTACTGACTGAATGAAAGGAGCTGGCATCTCACTCTCTTTGAATCTTCTTTATCATGCTAAGAGGAGCAGGAAAAAGCAAAAAATTTCAGAATTGCACCTTGCAATGCGGAGAAATTACTGTTTGTGCATTTACAATATTCATTGATTTTTGCCATTGAAAAACGTCCAGAAATGATTGAAGGTACTGACTGAATGAAAGGAGCTGGCATCTCACTCTCTTTGAATCTTCTTTATCATGCTAAGAGGAGCAGGAAAAAGCAAAAAATTTCAGAATTGCACCTTGCAATGCGGAGAAATTACTGTTTTGTGCATTTACAATATTCATTGGTTTTTGCCATTGAAAAACGTCCAGAAATGATTGAAGCTACTGACTGAATGAAAGGAGCTGGCATCTCACTCTCTTTGAATCTTCTTTATCATGCTAAGAGGAGCAGGAAAAAGCAAAAAATTTCAGAATTGCACCTTGCAATGCGGAGAAATTACAGTTTGTGCATTTACAATATTCATTGATTTTTGCCATTGAAAAACATCCAGAAATGATTGAAGCTACTGACTGAATGAAAGGAGCTGGCATCTCACTCTCTTTGAATCTTCTTTATCATGCTAAGAGGAGCAGGAAAAAGCAAAAAATTTCAGAATTGCACCTTGCAATGTGGAGAAATTACTGTTTGTGCATTTACAATATTCATTGATTTTTACCATTGAAAAACGTCCAGAAATGATTGAAGCTACTGACTGAATGAAAGTAGCTGGCATCTCACTCTCTTTGAATCTTCTTTATCATGCTAAGAGGAGCAGGAAAAAGCAAAAAATTTCAGACTTGCACCTTGCAATGCGGAGAAATTACTGTTTGTGCATTTACAATATTCATTGATTTTTGCCATTGAAAAACATCATGTTATTCATATACCAGAAATGTTTGAAGCTACTGACTGAATGAAAGGAGCTGGCATCTCACTCTCTTTGAATCTTCTTTATCATGCTAAGAGGAGCAGGAAAAAGCAAAAAATTTCAGAATTGCACCTTGCAATGCGGAGAAATTACTGTTTGTGCATTTACAATATTCATTGATTTTTGCCATTGAAAAACATCATGTTATTCATATACCAGAAATGTTTGAAGCTACTGACTGAATGAAAGGAGCTGGCATCTCACTCTCTTTGAATCTTCTTTATCATGCTAAGAGGAGCAGGAAAAAGCAAAAAATTTCAGAATTGCACCTTGCAATGTGGAGAAATTACTGTTTGTGCATTTACAATATTCATTGATTTTTACCATTGAAAAACGTCCAGAAATGATTGAAGCTACTGACTGAATGAAAGTAGCTGGCATCTCACTCTCTTTGAATCTTCTTTATCATGCTAAGAGGAGCAGGAAAAAGCAAAAAATTTCAGACTTGCACCTTGCAATGCGGAGAAATTACTGTTTGTGCATTTACAATATTCATTGATTTTTGCCATTGAAAAACATCATGTTATTCATATACCAGAAATGTTTGAAGCTACTGACTGAATGAAAGGAGCTGGCATCTCACTCTCTTTGAATCTTCTTTATCATGCTAAGAGGAGCAGGAAAAAGCAAAAAATTTCAGAATTGCACCTTGCAATGCGGAGAAATTACTGTTTGTGCATTTACAATATTCATTGATTTTTGCCATTGAAAAACATCATGTTATTCATATACCAGAAATGATTGAAGCTACTGACTGAATGAAAGGAGCTGGCATCTCACTCTCTTTGAATCTTCTTTATCATGCTAAGAGGAGCAGGAAAAAGTAAAAAATTTCAGAATTGCACCTTGCAATGCGGAGAAATTACTGTTTGTGCATTTATAATATTCAATGATTTTTGCCATTGAAAAACGTCCAGAAATGATTGAAGCTACTGACTGAACGAAAGGAGCTGGCATCTCACTCTCTTTGAATCTTCTTTATCATGCTAAGAGGAGCAGGAAAAAGCAAAAAATTTCAGAATTGCACCTTGCAATGCGGAGAAATTACTGTTTGTGCATTTACAATATTCATTGATTTTTGCCATTGAAAAACATCCAGAAATGATTGAAGCTACTGACTGAATGAAAGGAGCTGGCATCTCACTCTCTTTGAATCTTCTTTATCATGCTAAGAGGAGCAGGAAAAAGCAAAAAATTTCAGAATTGCACCTTGCAATGCGGAGAAATTACTGTTTGTGCATTTACAATATTCATTGATTTTTGCCATTGAAAAACATCATGTTATTCATATACCAGAAATGTTTGAAGCTACTGACTGAATGAAAGGAGCTGGCATCTCACTCTCTTTGAATCTTCTTTATCATGCTAAGAGGAGCAGGAAAAAGCAAAAAATTTCAGAATTGCACCTTGCAATGCGGAGAAATTACTGTTTGTGCATTTACAATATTCATTGATTTTTGCCATTGAAAAACATCATGTTATTCATATACCAGAAATGATTGAAGCTACTGACTGAATGAAAGGAGCTGGCATATCACTCTCTTTGAATCTTCTTTATCATGCTAAGAGGAGCAGGAAAAAGCAAAAAATTTCAGAATTGCACCTTGCAATGTGGAGAAATTACTGTTTGTGCATTTACAATATTCATTGATTTTTACCATTGAAAAACGTCCAGAAATGATTGAAGCTACTGACTGAATGAAAGTAGCTGGCATCTCACTCTCTTTGAATCTTCTTTATCATGCTAAGAGGAGCAGGAAAAAGCAAAAAATTTCAGACTTGCACCTTGCAATGCGGAGAAATTACTGTTTGTGCATTTACAATATTCATTGATTTTTGCCATTGAAAAACATCATGTTATTCATATACCAGAAATGTTTGAAGCTACTGACTGAATGAAAGGAGCTGGCATCTCACTCTCTTTGAATCTTCTTTATCATGCTAAGAGGAGCAGGAAAAAGCAAAAAATTTCAGAATTGCACCTTGCAATGCGGAGAAATTACTGTTTGTGCATTTACAATATTCAATGATTTTTGCCATTGAAAAACGTCCAGAAATGATTGAAGCTACTGACTGAACGAAAGGAGCTGGCATCTCACTCTCTTTGAATCTTCTTTATCATGCTAAGAGGAGCAGGAAAAAGCAAAAAATTTCAGAATTGCACCTTGCAATGCGGAGAAATTACTGTTTGTGCATTTACAATATTCATTGATTTTTGCCATTGAAAAACATCATGTTATTCATATACCAGAAATGTTTGAAGCTACTGACTGAATGAAAGGAGCTGACATCTCACTCTCTTTGAATCTTCTTTATCATGCTAAGAGGAGCAGGAAAAAGCAAAAAATTTCAGAATTGCACCTTGCAATGCGGAGAAATTACTGTTTGTGCATTTACAATATTCATTGATTTTTACCATTGAAAAACGTCCAGAAATGATTGAAGCTACTGACTGAATGAAAGTAGCTGGCATCTCACTCTCTTTGAATCTTCTTTATCATGCTAAGAGGAGCAGGAAAAAGCAAAAAATTTCAGACTTGCACCTTGCAATGCGGAGAAATTACTGTTTGTGCATTTACAATATTCATTGATTTTTGCCATTGAAAAACATCATGTTATTCATATACCAGAAATGTTTGAAGCTACTGACTGAATGAAAGGAGCTGGCATCTCACTCTCTTTGAATCTTCTTTATCATGCTAAGAGGAGCAGGAAAAAGCAAAAAATTTCAGAATTGCACCTTGCAATGCGGAGAAATTACTGTTTGTGCATTTACAATATTCATTGATTTTTGCCATTGAAAAACATCCAGAAATGATTGAAGCTACTGACTGAATGAAAGGAGCTGGCATCTCACTCTCTTTGAATCTTCTTTATCATGCTAAGAGGAGCAGGAAAAAGCAAAAAATTTCAGAATTGCACCTTGCAATGCGGAGAAATTACTGTTTGTGCATTTACAATATTCATTGATTTTTGCCATTGAAAAACGTCCAGAAATGATTGAAGGTACTGACTGAATGAAAGGAGCTGGCATCTCACTCTCTTTGAATCTTCTTTATCATGCTAAGAGGAGCAGGAAAAAGCAAAAAATTTCAGAATTGCACCTTGCAATGCGGAGAAATTACTGTTTTGTGCATTTACAATATTCATTGGTTTTTGCCATTGAAAAACGTCCAGAAATGATTGAAGCTACTGACTGAATGAAAGGAGCTGGCATCTCACTCTCTTTGAATCTTCTTTATCATGCTAAGAGGAGCAGGAAAAAGCAAAAAATTTCAGAATTGCACCTTGCAATGCGGAGAAATTACAGTTTGTGCATTTACAATATTCATTGATTTTTGCCACTGAAAAACATCCAGAAATGATTGAAGCTACTGACTGAATGAAAGGAGCTGGCATCTCACTCTCTTTGAATCTTCTTTATCATGCTAAGAGGAGCAGGAAAAAGCAAAAAATTTCAGAATTGCACCTTGCAATGTGGAGAAATTACTGTTTGTGCATTTACAATATTCATTGATTTTTACCATTGAAAAACGTCCAGAAATGATTGAAGCTACTGACTGAATGAAAGTAGCTGGCATCTCACTCTCTTTGAATCTTCTTTATCATGCTAAGAGGAGCAGGAAAAAGCAAAAAATTTCAGACTTGCACCTTGCAATGCGGAGAAATTACTGTTTGTGCATTTACAATATTCATTGATTTTTGCCATTGAAAAACATCATGTTATTCATATACCAGAAATGTTTGAAGCTACTGACTGAATGAAAGGAGCTGGCATCTCACTCTCTTTGAATCTTCTTTATCATGCTAAGAGGAGCAGGAAAAAGCAAAAAATTCAAGAATTGCACCTTGCAATGCGGAGAAATTACTGTTTGTGCATTTACAATATTCATTGATTTTTGCCATTGAAAAACATCATGTTATTCATATACCAGAAATGTTTGAAGCTACTGACTGAATGAAAGGAGCTGGCATCTCACTCTCTTTGAATCTTCTTTATCATGCTAAGAGGAGCAGGAAAAAGCAAAAAATTTCAGAATTGCACCTTGCAATGTGGAGAAATTACTGTTTGTGCATTTACAATATTCATTGATTTTTACCATTGAAAAACGTCCAGAAATGATTGAAGCTACTGACTGAATGAAAGTAGCTGGCATCTCACTCTCTTTGAATCTTCTTTATCATGCTAAGAGGAGCAGGAAAAAGCAAAAAATTTCAGACTTGCACCTTGCAATGCGGAGAAATTACTGTTTGTGCATTTACAATATTCATTGATTTTTGCCATTGAAAAACATCATGTTATTCATATACCAGAAATGTTTGAAGCTACTGACTGAATGAAAGAAGCTGGCATCTCACTCTCTTTGAATCTTCTTTATCATGCTAAGAGGAGCAGGAAAAAGCAAAAAATTTCAGAATTGCACCTTGCAATGCGGAGAAATTACTGTTTGTGCATTTACAATATTCATTGATTTTTGCCATTGAAAAACATCATGTTATTCATATACCAGAAATGTTTGAAGCTACTGACTGAATGAAAGGAGCTGACATCACACTCTCTTTGAATCTTGTTTATCATGCTAAGAGGAGCAGGAAAAAGCAAAAAATTTCAGAATTGCACCTTGCAATGCGGAGAAATTACTGTTTGTGCATTTACAATATTCATTGATTTTTGCCATTGAAAAACATCCAGAAATGATTGAAGCTACTGACTGAATGAAAGGAGCTGGCATCTCACTCTCTTTGAATCTTCTTTATCATGCTAAGAGGAGCAGGAAAAAGCAAAAAATTTCAGAATTGCACCTTGCAATGCGGAGAAATTACTGTTTGTGCATTTACAATATTCATTGATTTTTGCCATTGAAAAACGTCCAGAAATGATTGAAGGTACTGACTGAATGAAAGGAGCTGGCATCTCACTCTCTTTGAATCTTCTTTATCATGCTAAGAGGAGCAGGAAAAAGCAAAAAATTTCAGAATTGCACCTTGCAATGCGGAGAAATTACTGTTTTGTGCATTTACAATATTCATTGGTTTTTGCCATTGAAAAACGTCCAGAAATGATTGAAGCTACTGACTGAATGAAAGGAGCTGGCATCTCACTCTCTTTGAATCTTCTTTATCATGCTAAGAGGAGCAGGAAAAAGCAAAAAATTTCAGAATTGCACCTTGCAATGCGGAGAAATTACAGTTTGTGCATTTACAATATTCATTGATTTTTGCCATTGAAAAACATCCAGAAATGATTGAAGCTACTGACTGAATGAAAGGAGCTGGCATCTCACTCTCTTTGAATCTTCTTTATCATGCTAAGAGGAGCAGGAAAAAGCAAAAAATTTCAGAATTGCACCTTGCAATGTGGAGAAATTACTGTTTGTGCATTTACAATATTCATTGATTTTTACCATTGAAAAACGTCCAGAAATGATTGAAGCTACTGACTGAATGAAAGTAGCTGGCATCTCACTCTCTTTGAATCTTCTTTATCATGCTAAGAGGAGCAGGAAAAAGCAAAAAATTTCAGACTTGCACCTTGCAATGCGGAGAAATTACTGTTTGTGCATTTACAATATTCATTGATTTTTGCCATTGAAAAACATCATGTTATTCATATACCAGAAATGTTTGAAGCTACTGACTGAATGAAAGGAGCTGGCATCTCACTCTCTTTGAATCTTCTTTATCATGCTAAGAGGAGCAGGAAAAAGCAAAAAATTTCAGAATTGCACCTTGCAATGCGGAGAAATTACTGTTTGTGCATTTACAATATTCATTGATTTTTGCCATTGAAAAACATCATGTTATTCATATACCAGAAATGTTTGAAGCTACTGACTGAATGAAAGGAGCTGGCATCTCACTCTCTTTGAATCTTCTTTATCATGCTAAGAGGAGCAGGAAAAAGCAAAAAATTTCAGAATTGCACCTTGCAATGTGGAGAAATTACTGTTTGTGCATTTACAATATTCATTGATTTTTACCATTGAAAAACGTCCAGAAATGATTGAAGCTACTGACTGAATGAAAGTAGCTGGCATCTCACTCTCTTTGAATCTTCTTTATCATGCTAAGAGGAGCAGGAAAAAGCAAAAAATTTCAGACTTGCACCTTGCAATGCGGAGAAATTACTGTTTGTGCATTTACAATATTCATTGATTTTTGCCATTGAAAAACATCATGTTATTCATATACCAGAAATGTTTGAAGCTACTGACTGAATGAAAGGAGCTGGCATCTCACTCTCTTTGAATCTTCTTTATCATGCTAAGAGGAGCAGGAAAAAGCAAAAAATTTCAGAATTGCACCTTGCAATGCGGAGAAATTACTGTTTGTGCATTTACAATATTCATTGATTTTTGCCATTGAAAAACATCATGTTATTCATATACCAGAAATGATTGAAGCTACTGACTGAATGAAAGGAGCTGGCATCTCACTCTCTTTGAATCTTCTTTATCATGCTAAGAGGAGCAGGAAAAAGTAAAAAATTTCAGAATTGCACCTTGCAATGCGGAGAAATTACTGTTTGTGCATTTATAATATTCAATGATTTTTGCCATTGAAAAACGTCCAGAAATGATTGAAGCTACTGACTGAACGAAAGGAGCTGGCATCTCACTCTCTTTGAATCTTCTTTATCATGCTAAGAGGAGCAGGAAAAAGCAAAAAATTTCAGAATTGCACCTTGCAATGCGGAGAAATTACTGTTTGTGCATTTACAATATTCATTGATTTTTGCCATTGAAAAACATCCAGAAATGATTGAAGCTACTGACTGAATGAAAGGAGCTGGCATCTCACTCTCTTTGAATCTTCTTTATCATGCTAAGAGGAGCAGGAAAAAGCAAAAAATTTCAGAATTGCACCTTGCAATGCGGAGAAATTACTGTTTGTGCATTTACAATATTCATTGATTTTTGCCATTGAAAAACATCATGTTATTCATATACCAGAAATGTTTGAAGCTACTGACTGAATGAAAGGAGCTGGCATCTCACTCTCTTTGAATCTTCTTTATCATGCTAAGAGGAGCAGGAAAAAGCAAAAAATTTCAGAATTGCACCTTGCAATGCGGAGAAATTACTGTTTGTGCATTTACAATATTCATTGATTTTTGCCATTGAAAAACATCATGTTATTCATATACCAGAAATGATTGAAGCTACTGACTGAATGAAAGGAGCTGGCATATCACTCTCTTTGAATCTTCTTTATCATGCTAAGAGGAGCAGGAAAAAGCAAAAAATTTCAGAATTGCACCTTGCAATGTGGAGAAATTACTGTTTGTGCATTTACAATATTCATTGATTTTTACCATTGAAAAACGTCCAGAAATGATTGAAGCTACTGACTGAATGAAAGTAGCTGGCATCTCACTCTCTTTGAATCTTCTTTATCATGCTAAGAGGAGCAGGAAAAAGCAAAAAATTTCAGACTTGCACCTTGCAATGCGGAGAAATTACTGTTTGTGCATTTACAATATTCACTGATTTTTGCCATTGAAAAACATCATGTTATTCATATACCAGAAATGTTTGAAGCTACTGACTGAATGAAAGGAGCTGGCATCTCACTCTCTTTGAATCTTCTTTATCATGCTAAGAGGAGCAGGAAAAAGCAAAAAATTTCAGAATTGCACCTTGCAATGCGGAGAAATTACTGTTTGTGCATTTACAATATTCAATGATTTTTGCCATTGAAAAACGTCCAGAAATGATTGAAGCTACTGACTGAACGAAAGGAGCTGGCATCTCACTCTCTTTGAATCTTCTTTATCATGCTAAGAGGAGCAGGAAAAAGCAAAAAATTTCAGAATTGCACCTTGCAATGCGGAGAAATTACTGTTTGTGCATTTACAATATTCATTGATTTTTGCCATTGAAAAACATCATGTTATTCATATACCAGAAATGTTTGAAGCTACTGACTGAATGAAAGGAGCTGACATCTCACTCTCTTTGAATCTTCTTTATCATGCTAAGAGGAGCAGGAAAAAGCAAAAAATTTCAGAATTGCACCTTGCAATGCGGAGAAATTACTGTTTGTGCATTTACAATATTCATTGATTTTTACCATTGAAAAACGTCCAGAAATGATTGAAGCTACTGACTGAATGAAAGTAGCTGGCATCTCACTCTCTTTGAATCTTCTTTATCATGCTAAGAGGAGCAGGAAAAAGCAAAAAATTTCAGACTTGCACCTTGCAATGCGGAGAAATTACTGTTTGTGCATTTACAATATTCATTGATTTTTGCCATTGAAAAACATCATGTTATTCATATACCAGAAATGTTTGAAGCTACTGACTGAATGAAAGGAGCTGGCATCTCACTCTCTTTGAATCTTCTTTATCATGCTAAGAGGAGCAGGAAAAAGCAAAAAATTTCAGAATTGCACCTTGCAATGCGGAGAAATTACTGTTTGTGCATTTACAATATTCATTGATTTTTGCCATTGAAAAACATCCAGAAATGATTGAAGCTACTGACTGAATGAAAGGAGCTGGCATCTCACTCTCTTTGAATCTTCTTTATCATGCTAAGAGGAGCAGGAAAAAGCAAAAAATTTCAGAATTGCACCTTGCAATGCGGAGAAATTACTGTTTGTGCATTTACAATATTCATTGATTTTTGCCATTGAAAAACGTCCAGAAATGATTGAAGGTACTGACTGAATGAAAGGAGCTGGCATCTCACTCTCTTTGAATCTTCTTTATCATGCTAAGAGGAGCAGGAAAAAGCAAAAAATTTCAGAATTGCACCTTGCAATGCGGAGAAATTACTGTTTTGTGCATTTACAATATTCATTGGTTTTTGCCATTGAAAAACGTCCAGAAATGATTGAAGCTACTGACTGAATGAAAGGAGCTGGCATCTCACTCTCTTTGAATCTTCTTTATCATGCTAAGAGGAGCAGGAAAAAGCAAAAAATTTCAGAATTGCACCTTGCAATGCGGAGAAATTACAGTTTGTGCATTTACAATATTCATTGATTTTTGCCATTGAAAAACATCCAGAAATGATTGAAGCTACTGACTGAATGAAAGGAGCTGGCATCTCACTCTCTTTGAATCTTCTTTATCATGCTAAGAGGAGCAGGAAAAAGCAAAAAATTTCAGAATTGCACCTTGCAATGTGGAGAAATTACTGTTTGTGCATTTACAATATTCATTGATTTTTACCATTGAAAAACGTCCAGAAATGATTGAAGCTACTGACTGAATGAAAGTAGCTGGCATCTCACTCTCTTTGAATCTTCTTTATCATGCTAAGAGGAGCAGGAAAAAGCAAAAAATTTCAGACTTGCACCTTGCAATGCGGAGAAATTACTGTTTGTGCATTTACAATATTCATTGATTTTTGCCATTGAAAAACATCATGTTATTCATATACCAGAAATGTTTGAAGCTACTGACTGAATGAAAGGAGCTGGCATCTCACTCTCTTTGAATCTTCTTTATCATGCTAAGAGGAGCAGGAAAAAGCAAAAAATTCAAGAATTGCACCTTGCAATGCGGAGAAATTACTGTTTGTGCATTTACAATATTCATTGATTTTTGCCATTGAAAAACATCATGTTATTCATATACCAGAAATGTTTGAAGCTACTGACTGAATGAAAGGAGCTGGCATCTCACTCTCTTTGAATCTTCTTTATCATGCTAAGAGGAGCAGGAAAAAGCAAAAAATTTCAGAATTGCACCTTGCAATGTGGAGAAATTACTGTTTGTGCATTTACAATATTCATTGATTTTTACCATTGAAAAACGTCCAGAAATGATTGAAGCTACTGACTGAATGAAAGTAGCTGGCATCTCACTCTCTTTGAATCTTCTTTATCATGCTAAGAGGAGCAGGAAAAAGCAAAAAATTTCAGACTTGCACCTTGCAATGCGGAGAAATTACTGTTTGTGCATTTACAATATTCATTGATTTTTGCCATTGAAAAACATCATGTTATTCATATACCAGAAATGTTTGAAGCTACTGACTGAATGAAAGAAGCTGGCATCTCACTCTCTTTGAATCTTCTTTATCATGCTAAGAGGAGCAGGAAAAAGCAAAAAATTTCAGAATTGCACCTTGCAATGCGGAGAAATTACTGTTTGTGCATTTACAATATTCATTGATTTTTGCCATTGAAAAACATCATGTTATTCATATACCAGAAATGTTTGAAGCTACTGACTGAATGAAAGGAGCTGACATCACACTCTCTTTGAATCTTGTTTATCATGCTAAGAGGAGCAGGAAAAAGCAAAAAATTTCAGAATTGCACCTTGCAATGCGGAGAAATTACTGTTTGTGCATTTACAATATTCATTGATTTTTGCCATTGAAAAACATCCAGAAATGATTGAAGCTACTGACTGAATGAAAGGAGCTGGCATCTCACTCTCTTTGAATCTTCTTTATCATGCTAAGAGGAGCAGGAAAAAGCAAAAAATTTCAGAATTGCACCTTGCAATGCGGAGAAATTACTGTTTGTGCATTTACAATATTCATTGATTTTTGCCATTGAAAAACGTCCAGAAATGATTGAAGGTACTGACTGAATGAAAGGAGCTGGCATCTCACTCTCTTTGAATCTTCTTTATCATGCTAAGAGGAGCAGGAAAAAGCAAAAAATTTCAGAATTGCACCTTGCAATGCGGAGAAATTACTGTTTTGTGCATTTACAATATTCATTGGTTTTTGCCATTGAAAAACGTCCAGAAATGATTGAAGCTACTGACTGAATGAAAGGAGCTGGCATCTCACTCTCTTTGAATCTTCTTTATCATGCTAAGAGGAGCAGGAAAAAGCAAAAAATTTCAGAATTGCACCTTGCAATGCGGAGAAATTACAGTTTGTGCATTTACAATATTCATTGATTTTTGCCATTGAAAAACATCCAGAAATGATTGAAGCTACTGACTGAATGAAAGGAGCTGGCATCTCACTCTCTTTGAATCTTCTTTATCATGCTAAGAGGAGCAGGAAAAAGCAAAAAATTTCAGAATTGCACCTTGCAATGTGGAGAAATTACTGTTTGTGCATTTACAATATTCATTGATTTTTACCATTGAAAAACGTCCAGAAATGATTGAAGCTACTGACTGAATGAAAGTAGCTGGCATCTCACTCTCTTTGAATCTTCTTTATCATGCTAAGAGGAGCAGGAAAAAGCAAAAAATTTCAGACTTGCACCTTGCAATGCGGAGAAATTACTGTTTGTGCATTTACAATATTCATTGATTTTTGCCATTGAAAAACATCATGTTATTCATATACCAGAAATGTTTGAAGCTACTGACTGAATGAAAGGAGCTGGCATCTCACTCTCTTTGAATCTTCTTTATCATGCTAAGAGGAGCAGGAAAAAGCAAAAAATTTCAGAATTGCACCTTGCAATGCGGAGAAATTACTGTTTGTGCATTTACAATATTCATTGATTTTTGCCATTGAAAAACATCATGTTATTCATATACCAGAAATGTTTGAAGCTACTGACTGAATGAAAGGAGCTGGCATCTCACTCTCTTTGAATCTTCTTTATCATGCTAAGAGGAGCAGGAAAAAGCAAAAAATTTCAGAATTGCACCTTGCAATGTGGAGAAATTACTGTTTGTGCATTTACAATATTCATTGATTTTTACCATTGAAAAACGTCCAGAAATGATTGAAGCTACTGACTGAATGAAAGTAGCTGGCATCTCACTCTCTTTGAATCTTCTTTATCATGCTAAGAGGAGCAGGAAAAAGCAAAAAATTTCAGACTTGCACCTTGCAATGCGGAGAAATTACTGTTTGTGCATTTACAATATTCATTGATTTTTGCCATTGAAAAACATCATGTTATTCATATACCAGAAATGTTTGAAGCTACTGACTGAATGAAAGGAGCTGGCATCTCACTCTCTTTGAATCTTCTTTATCATGCTAAGAGGAGCAGGAAAAAGCAAAAAATTTCAGAATTGCACCTTGCAATGCGGAGAAATTACTGTTTGTGCATTTACAATATTCATTGATTTTTGCCATTGAAAAACATCATGTTATTCATATACCAGAAATGATTGAAGCTACTGACTGAATGAAAGGAGCTGGCATCTCACTCTCTTTGAATCTTCTTTATCATGCTAAGAGGAGCAGGAAAAAGTAAAAAATTTCAGAATTGCACCTTGCAATGCGGAGAAATTACTGTTTGTGCATTTATAATATTCAATGATTTTTGCCATTGAAAAACGTCCAGAAATGATTGAAGCTACTGACTGAACGAAAGGAGCTGGCATCTCACTCTCTTTGAATCTTCTTTATCATGCTAAGAGGAGCAGGAAAAAGCAAAAAATTTCAGAATTGCACCTTGCAATGCGGAGAAATTACTGTTTGTGCATTTACAATATTCATTGATTTTTGCCATTGAAAAACATCCAGAAATGATTGAAGCTACTGACTGAATGAAAGGAGCTGGCATCTCACTCTCTTTGAATCTTCTTTATCATGCTAAGAGGAGCAGGAAAAAGCAAAAAATTTCAGAATTGCACCTTGCAATGCGGAGAAATTACTGTTTGTGCATTTACAATATTCATTGATTTTTGCCATTGAAAAACATCATGTTATTCATATACCAGAAATGTTTGAAGCTACTGACTGAATGAAAGGAGCTGGCATCTCACTCTCTTTGAATCTTCTTTATCATGCTAAGAGGAGCAGGAAAAAGCAAAAAATTTCAGAATTGCACCTTGCAATGCGGAGAAATTACTGTTTGTGCATTTACAATATTCATTGATTTTTGCCATTGAAAAACATCATGTTATTCATATACCAGAAATGATTGAAGCTACTGACTGAATGAAAGGAGCTGGCATCTCACTCTCTTTGAATCTTCTTTATCATGCTAAGAGGAGCAGGAAAAAGTAAAAAATTTCAGAATTGCACCTTGCAATGCGGAGAAATTACTGTTTGTGCATTTATAATATTCAATGATTTTTGCCATTGAAAAACGTCCAGAAATGATTGAAGCTACTGACTGAACGAAAGGAGCTGGCATCTCACTCTCTTTGAATCTTCTTTATCATGCTAAGAGGAGCAGGAAAAAGCAAAAAATTTCAGAATTGCACCTTGCAATGCGGAGAAATTACTGTTTGTGCATTTACAATATTCATTGATTTTTGCCATTGAAAAACATCCAGAAATGATTGAAGCTACTGACTGAATGAAAGGAGCTGGCATCTCACTCTCTTTGAATCTTCTTTATCATGCTAAGAGGAGCAGGAAAAAGCAAAAAATTTCAGAATTGCACCTTGCAATGCGGAGAAATTACTGTTTGTGCATTTACAATATTCATTGATTTTTGCCATTGAAAAACATCATGTTATTCATATACCAGAAATGTTTGAAGCTACTGACTGAATGAAAGGAGCTGACATCTCACTCTCTTTGAATCTTCTTTATCATGCTAAGAGGAGCAGGAAAAAGCAAAAAATTTCAGAATTGCACCTTGCAATGCGGAGAAATTACTGTTTGTGCATTTACAATATTCATTGATTTTTGCCATTGAAAAACATCATGTTATTCATATACCAGAAATGTTTGAAGCTACTGACTGAATGAAAGGAGCTGACATCTCACTCTCTTTGAATCTTCTTTATCATGCTAAGAGGAGCAGGAAAAAGCAAAAAATTTCAGAATTGCACCTTGCAATGCGGAGAAATTACTGTTTGTGCATTTACAATATTCATTGATTTTTGCCATTGAAAAACGTCCAGAAATGATTGAAGCTACTGACTGAATGAAAGGAGCTGGCATCTCACTCTCTTTGAATCTTCTTTATCATGCTAAGAGGAGCAGGAAAAAGCAAAAAATTTCAGAATTGCACCTTGCAATGCGGAGAAATTACTGTTTGTGCATTTACAATATTCATTGATTTTTGCCATTGAAAAACATGTTATTCATATACCAGAAATGTTTGAAGCTACTGACTGAATGAAAGGAGCTGGCACCTCACTCTCTTTGAATCTTCTTTATCATGCTAAGAGGAGCGGGAAAAAGCAAAAAATTTCAGAATTGCACCTTGCAATGCGGAGAAATTACTGTTTGTGCATTTACAATATTCATTGATTTTTGCCATTGAAAAACGTCCAAAAATGATTGAAGGTACTGACTGAATGAAAGGAGCTGGCATCTCACTCTCTTTGAATCTTCTTTATCATGCTAAGAGGAGCAGGAAAAAGCAAAAAATTTCAGAATTGCACCTTGCAATGCGGAGAAATTACTGTTTGTGCATTTACAATATTCATTGGTTTTTGCCATTGAAAAACGTCCAGAAATGATTGAAGCTACTGACTGAATGAAAGGAGCTGGCATCTCACTCTCTTTGAATCTTCTTTATCATGCTAAGAGGAGCAGGAAAAAGCAAAAAATTTCAGAATTGCACCTTGCAATGCGGAGAAATTACAGTTTGTGCATTTACAATATTCATTGATTTTTGCCATTGAAAAACATCCAGAAATGATTGAAGCTACTGACTGAATGAAAGGAGCTGGCATCTCACTCTCTTTGAATCTTCTTTATCATGCTAAGAGGAGCAGGAAAAAGCAAAAAATTTCAGAATTGCACCTTGCAATGCGGAGAAATTACTGTTTGTGCATTTACAATATTCATTGATTTTTGCCATTGAAAAACATCATGTTATTCATATACCAGAAATGTTTGAAGCTACTGACTGAATGAAAGGAGCTGGCATCTCACTCTCTTTGAATCTTCTTTATCATGCTAAGAGGAGCAGGAAAAAGCAAAAAATTTCAGAATTGCACCTTGCAATGTGGAGAAATTACTGTTTGTGCATTTACAATATTCATTGATTTTTACCATTGAAAAACGTCCAGAAATGATTGAAGCTACTGACTGAATGAAAGTAGCTGGCATCTCACTCTCTTTGAATCTTCTTTATCATGCTAAGAGGAGCAGGAAAAAGCAAAAAATTTCAGACTTGCACCTTGCAATGCGGAGAAATTACTGTTTGTGCATTTACAATATTCATTGATTTTTGCCATTGAAAAACATCATGTTATTCATATACCAGAAATGTTTGAAGCTACTGACTGAATGAAAGGAGCTGGCATCTCACTCTCTTTGAATCTTCTTTATCATGCTAAGAGGAGCAGGAAAAAGCAAAAAATTTCAGAATTGCACCTTGCAATGCGGAGAAATTACTGTTTGTGCATTTACAATATTCAATGATTTTTGCCATTGAAAAACGTCCAGAAATGATTGAAGCTACTGACTGAACGAAAGGAGCTGGCATCTCACTCTCTTTGAATCTTCTTTATCATGCTAAGAGGAGCAGGAAAAAGCAAAAAATTTCAGAATTGCACCTTGCAATGCGGAGAAATTACTGTTTGTGCATTTACAATATTCATTGATTTTTGCCATTGAAAAACATCATGTTATTCATATACCAGAAATGTTTGAAGCTACTGACTGAATGAAAGGAGCTGACATCTCACTCTCTTTGAATCTTCTTTATCATGCTAAGAGGAGCAGGAAAAAGCAAAAAATTTCAGAATTGCACCTTGCAATGCGGAGAAATTACTGTTTGTGCATTTACAATATTCATTGATTTTTACCATTGAAAAACGTCCAGAAATGATTGAAGCTACTGACTGAATGAAAGTAGCTGGCATCTCACTCTCTTTGAATCTTCTTTATCATGCTAAGAGGAGCAGGAAAAAGCAAAAAATTTCAGACTTGCACCTTGCAATGCGGAGAAATTACTGTTTGTGCATTTACAATATTCATTGATTTTTGCCATTGAAAAACATCATGTTATTCATATACCAGAAATGTTTGAAGCTACTGACTGAATGAAAGGAGCTGGCATCTCACTCTCTTTGAATCTTCTTTATCATGCTAAGAGGAGCAGGAAAAAGCAAAAAATTTCAGAATTGCACCTTGCAATGCGGAGAAATTACTGTTTGTGCATTTACAATATTCATTGATTTTTGCCATTGAAAAACATCCAGAAATGATTGAAGCTACTGACTGAATGAAAGGAGCTGGCATCTCACTCTCTTTGAATCTTCTTTATCATGCTAAGAGGAGCAGGAAAAAGCAAAAAATTTCAGAATTGCACCTTGCAATGCGGAGAAATTACTGTTTGTGCATTTACAATATTCATTGATTTTTGCCATTGAAAAACATCATGTTATTCATATACCAGAAATGTTTGAAGCTACTGACTGAATGAAAGGAGCTGACATCACACTCTCTTTGAATCTTGTTTATCATGCTAAGAGGAGCAGGAAAAAGCAAAAAATTTCAGAATTGCACCTTGCAATGCGGAGAAATTACTGTTTGTGCATTTACAATATTCATTGATTTTTGCCATTGAAAAACATCCAGAAATGATTGAAGCTACTGACTGAATGAAAGGAGCTGGCATCTCACTGTCTTTGAATCTTCTTTATCATGCTAAGAGGAGCAGGAAAAAGCAAAAAATTTCAGAATTGCACCTTGCAATGCGGAGAAATTACTGTTTGTGCATTTACAATATTCATTGATTTTTGCCATTGAAAAACGTCCAGAAATGATTGAAGGTACTGACTGAATGAAAGGAGCTGGCATCTCACTCTCTTTGAATCTTCTTTATCATGCTAAGAGGAGCAGGAAAAAGCAAAAAATTTCAGAATTGCACCTTGCAATGCGGAGAAATTACTGTTTTGTGCATTTACAATATTCATTGGTTTTTGCCATTGAAAAACGTCCAGAAATGATTGAAGCTACTGACTGAATGAAAGGAGCTGGCATCTCACTCTCTTTGAATCTTCTTTATCATGCTAAGAGGAGCAGGAAAAAGCAAAAAATTTCAGAATTGCACCTTGCAATGCGGAGAAATTACAGTTTGTGCATTTACAATATTCATTGATTTTTGCCATTGAAAAACATCCAGAAATGATTGAAGCTACTGACTGAATGAAAGGAGCTGGCATCTCACTCTCTTTGAATCTTCTTTATCATGCTAAGAGGAGCAGGAAAAAGCAAAAAATTTCAGAATTGCACCTTGCAATGTGGAGAAATTACTGTTTGTGCATTTACAATATTCATTGATTTTTACCATTGAAAAACGTCCAGAAATGATTGAAGCTACTGACTGAATGAAAGTAGCTGGCATCTCACTCTCTTTGAATCTTCTTTATCATGCTAAGAGGAGCAGGAAAAAGCAAAAAATTTCAGACTTGCACCTTGCAATGCGGAGAAATTACTGTTTGTGCATTTACTATATTCATTGATTTTTGCCATTGAAAAACATCATGTTATTCATATACCAGAAATGTTTGAAGCTACTGACTGAATGAAAGGAGCTGGCATCTCACTCTCTTTGAATCTTCTTTATCATGCTAAGAGGAGCAGGAAAAAGCAAAAAATTTCAGAATTGCACCTTGCAATGCGGAGAAATTACTGTTTGTGCATTTACAATATTCATTGATTTTTGCCATTGAAAAACATCATGTTATTCATATACCAGAAATGTTTGAAGCTACTGACTGAATGAAAGGAGCTGGCATCTCACTCTCTTTGAATCTTCTTTATCATGCTAAGAGGAGCAGGAAAAAGCAAAAAATTTCAGAATTGCACCTTGCAATGTGGAGAAATTACTGTTTGTGCATTTACAATATTCATTGATTTTTACCATTGAAAAACGTCCAGAAATGATTGAAGCTACTGACTGAATGAAAGTAGCTGGCATCTCACTCTCTTTGAATCTTCTTTATCATGCTAAGAGGAGCAGGAAAAAGCAAAAAATTTCAGACTTGCACCTTGCAATGCGGAGAAATTACTGTTTGTGCATTTACAATATTCATTGATTTTTGCCATTGAAAAACATCATGTTATTCATATACCAGAAATGTTTGAAGCTACTGACTGAATGAAAGGAGCTGGCATCTCACTCTCTTTGAATCTTCTTTATCATGCTAAGAGGAGCAGGAAAAAGCAAAAAATTTCAGAATTGCACCTTGCAATGCGGAGAAATTACTGTTTGTGCATTTACAATATTCATTGATTTTTGCCATTGAAAAACATCATGTTATTCATATACCAGAAATGATTGAAGCTACTGACTGAATGAAAGGAGCTGGCATCTCACTCTCTTTGAATCTTCTTTATCATGCTAAGAGGAGCAGGAAAAAGCAAAAAATTTCAGAATTGCACCTTGCAATGCGGAGAAATTACTGTTTGTGCATTTACAATATTCATTGATTTTTGCCATTGAAAAACATCATGTTATTCATATACCAGAAATGTTTGAAGCTACTGACTGAATGAAAGGAGCTGACATCACACTCTCTTTGAATCTTGTTTATCATGCTAAGAGGAGCAGGAAAAAGCAAAAAATTTCAGAATTGCACCTTGCAATGCGGAGAAATTACTGTTTGTGCATTTACAATATTCATTGATTTTTGCCATTGAAAAACATCCAGAAATGATTGAAGCTACTGACTGAATGAAAGGAGCTGGCATCTCACTCTCTTTGAATCTTCTTTATCATGCTAAGAGGAGCAGGAAAAAGCAAAAAATTTCAGAATTGCACCTTGCAATGCGGAGAAATTACTGTTTGTGCATTTACAATATTCATTGATTTTTGCCATTGAAAAACGTCCAGAAATGATTGAAGGTACTGACTGAATGAAAGGAGCTGGCATCTCACTCTCTTTGAATCTTCTTTATCATGCTAAGAGGAGCAGGAAAAAGCAAAAAATTTCAGAATTGCACCTTGCAATGCGGAGAAATTACTGTTTTGTGCATTTACAATATTCATTGGTTTTTGCCATTGAAAAACGTCCAGAAATGATTGAAGCTACTGACTGAATGAAAGGAGCTGGCATCTCACTCTCTTTGAATCTTCTTTATCATGCTAAGAGGAGCAGGAAAAAGCAAAAAATTTCAGAATTGCACCTTGCAATGCGGAGAAATTACAGTTTGTGCATTTACAATATTCATTGATTTTTGCCATTGAAAAACATCCAGAAATGATTGAAGCTACTGACTGAATGAAAGGAGCTGGCATCTCACTCTCTTTGAATCTTCTTTATCATGCTAAGAGGAGCAGGAAAAAGCAAAAAATTTCAGAATTGCACCTTGCAATGCGGAGAAATTACTGTTTGTGCATTTACAATATTCATTGGTTTTTGCCATTGAAAAACATCATGTTATTCATATACCAGAAATGTTTGAAGCTACTGACTGAATGAAAGGAGCTGACATCTCACTCTCTTTGAATCTTCTTTATCATGCTAAGAGGAGCAGGAAAAAGCAAAAAATTTCAGAATTGCACCTTGCAATGCGGAGAAATTACTGTTTGTGCATTTACAATATTCATTGATTTTTGCCATTGAAAAACATCATGTTATTCATATACCAGAAATGTTTGAAGCTACTGACTGAATGAAAGGAGCTGACATCTCACTCTCTTTGAATCTTCTTTATCATGCTAAGAGGAGCAGGAAAAAGCAAAAAATTTCAGAATTGCACCTTGCAATGCGGAGAAATTACTGTTTGTGCATTTACAATATTCATTGATTTTTGCCATTGAAAAACATCATGTTATTCATGTACCAGAAATGTTTGAAGCTACTGACTGAATGAAAGGAGCTGACATCTCACTCTCTTTGAATCTTCTTTATCATGCTAAGAGGAGCAGGAAAAAGCAAAAAATTTCAGAATTGCACCTTGCAATGCGGAGAAATTACTGTTTGTGCATTTACAATATTCATTGATTTTTGCCATTGAAAAACGTCCAGAAATGATTGAAGCTACTGACTGAATGAAAGGAGCTGGCATCTCACTCTCTTTGAATCTTCTTTATCATGCTAAGAGGAGCAGGAAAAAGCAAAAAATTTCAGAATTGCACCTTGCAATGCGGAGAAATTACTGTTTGTGCATTTACAATATTCATTGATTTTTGCCATTGAAAAACATGTTATTCATATACCAGAAATGTTTGAAGCTACTGACTGAATGAAAGGAGCTGGCACCTCACTCTCTTTGAATCTTCTTTATCATGCTAAGAGGAGCGGGAAAAAGCAAAAAATTTCAGAATTGCACCTTGCAATGCGGAGAAATTACTGTTTGTGCATTTATAATATTCAATGATTTTTGCCATTGAAAAACGTCCAGAAATGATTGAAGCTACTGACTGAACGAAAGGAGCTGGCATCTCACTCTCTTTGAATCTTCTTTATCATGCTAAGAGGAGCAGGAAAAAGCAAAAAATTTCAGAATTGCACCTTGCAATGCGGAGAAATTACTGTTTGTGCATTTACAATATTCATTGATTTTTGCCATTGAAAAACATCCAGAAATGATTGAAGCTACTGACTGAATGAAAGGAGCTGGCATCTCACTCTCTTTGAATCTTCTTTATCATGCTAAGAGGAGCAGGAAAAAGCAAAAAATTTCAGAATTGCACCTTGCAATGCGGAGAAATTACTGTTTGTGCATTTACAATATTCATTGATTTTTGCCATTGAAAAACATCATGTTATTCATATACCAGAAATGTTTGAAGCTACTGACTGAATGAAAGGAGCTGGCATCTCACTCTCTTTGAATCTTCTTTATCATGCTAAGAGGAGCAGGAAAAAGCAAAAAATTTCAGAATTGCACCTTGCAATGCGGAGAAATTACTGTTTGTGCATTTACAATATTCATTGATTTTTGCCATTGAAAAACATCATGTTATTCATATACCAGAAATGATTGAAGCTACTGACTGAATGAAAGGAGCTGGCATCTCACTCTCTTTGAATCTTCTTTATCATGCTAAGAGGAGCAGGAAAAAGCAAAAAATTTCAGAATTGCACCTTGCAATGCGGAGAAATTACAGTTTGTGCATTTACAATATTCATTGATTTTTGCCATTGAAAAACATCCAGAAATGATTGAAGCTACTGACTGAATGAAAGGAGCTGGCATCTCACTCTCTTTGAATCTTCTTTATCATGCTAAGAGGAGCAGGAAAAAGCAAAAAATTTCAGAATTGCACCTTGCAATGCGGAGAAATTACTGTTTGTGCATTTACAATATTCATTGATTTTTGCCATTGAAAAACATCATGTTATTCATATACCAGAAATGTTTGAAGCTACTGACTGAATGAAAGGAGCTGACATCTCACTCTCTTTGAATCTTCTTTATCATGCTAAGAGGAGCAGGAAAAAGCAAAAAATTTCAGAATTGCACCTTGCAATGCGGAGAAATTACTGTTTGTGCATTTACAATATTCATTGATTTTTGCCATTGAAAAACATCATGTTATTCATATACCAGAAATGTTTGAAGCTACTGACTGAATGAAAGGAGCTGACATCTCACTCTCTTTGAATCTTCTTTATCATGCTAAGAGGAGCAGGAAAAAGCAAAAAATTTCAGAATTGCACCTTGCAATGCGGAGAAATTACTGTTTGTGCATTTACAATATTCATTGATTTTTGCCATTGAAAAACATCATGTTATTCATGTACCAGAAATGTTTGAAGCTACTGACTGAATGAAAGGAGCTGACATCTCACTCTCTTTGAATCTTCTTTATCATGCTAAGAGGAGCAGGAAAAAGCAAAAAATTTCAGAATTGCACCTTGCAATGCGGAGAAATTACTGTTTGTGCATTTACAATATTCATTGATTTTTGCCATTGAAAAACGTCCAGAAATGATTGAAGCTACTGACTGAATGAAAGGAGCTGGCATCTCACTCTCTTTGAATCTTCTTTATCATGCTAAGAGGAGCAGGAAAAAGCAAAAAATTTCAGAATTGCACCTTGCAATGCGGAGAAATTACTGTTTGTGCATTTACAATATTCATTGATTTTTGCCATTGAAAAACATGTTATTCATATACCAGAAATGTTTGAAGCTACTGACTGAATGAAAGGAGCTGGCACCTCACTCTCTTTGAATCTTCTTTATCATGCTAAGAGGAGCGGGAAAAAGCAAAAAATTTCAGAATTGCACCTTGCAATGCGGAGAAATTACTGTTTGTGCATTTATAATATTCAATGATTTTTGCCATTGAAAAACGTCCAGAAATGATTGAAGCTACTGACTGAACGAAAGGAGCTGGCATCTCACTCGCTTTGAATCTTCTTTATCATGCTAAGAGGAGCAGGAAAAAGCAAAAAATTTCAGAATTGCACCTTGCAATGCGGAGAAATTACTGTTTGTGCATTTACAATATTCATTGATTTTTGCCATTGAAAAACATCCAGAAATGATTGAAGCTACTGACTGAATGAAAGGAGCTGGCATCTCACTCTCTTTGAATCTTCTTTATCATGCTAAGAGGAGCAGGAAAAAGCAAAAAATTTCAGAATTGCACCTTGCAATGCGGAGAAATTACTGTTTGTGCATTTACAATATTCATTGATTTTTGCCATTGAAAAACATCATGTTATTCATATACCAGAAATGTTTGAAGCTACTGACTGAATGAAAGGAGCTGGCATCTCACTCTCTTTGAATCTTCTTTATCATGCTAAGAGGAGCAGGAAAAAGCAAAAAATTTCAGAATTGCACCTTGCAATGCGGAGAAATTACTGTTTGTGCATTTACAATATTCATTGATTTTTGCCATTGAAAAACATCATGTTATTCATATACCAGAAATGATTGAAGCTACTGACTGAATGAAAGGAGCTGGCATCTCACTCTCTTTGAATCTTCTTTATCATGCTAAGAGGAGCAGGAAAAAGTAAAAAATTTCAGAATTGCACCTTGCAATGCGGAGAAATTACTGTTTGTGCATTTATAATATTCAATGATTTTTGCCATTGAAAAACGTCCAGAAATGATTGAAGCTACTGACTGAACGAAAGGAGCTGGCATCTCACTCTCTTTGAATCTTCTTTATCATGCTAAGAGGAGCAGGAAAAAGCAAAAAATTTCAGAATTGCACCTTGCAATGCGGAGAAATTACTGTTTGTGCATTTACAATATTCATTGATTTTTGCCATTGAAAAACATCCAGAAATGATTGAAGCTACTGACTGAATGAAAGGAGCTGGCATCTCACTCTCTTTGAATCTTCTTTATCATGCTAAGAGGAGCAGGAAAAAGCAAAAAATTTCAGAATTGCACCTTGCAATGCGGAGAAATTACTGTTTGTGCATTTACAATATTCATTGATTTTTGCCATTGAAAAACATCATGTTATTCATATACCAGAAATGTTTGAAGCTACTGACTGAATGAAAGGAGCTGACATCTCACTCTCTTTGAATCTTTTTTATCATGCTAAGAGGAGCAGGAAAAAGCAAAAAATTTCAGAATTGCACCTTGCAATGCGGAGAAATTACTGTTTGTGCATTTACAATATTCATTGATTTTTGCCATTGAAAAACATCATGTTATTCATATACCAGAAATGTTTGAAGCTACTGACTGAATGAAAGGAGCTGACATCTCACTCTCTTTGAATCTTCTTTATCATGCTAAGAGGAGCAGGAAAAAGCAAAAAATTTCAGAATTGCACCTTGCAATGCGGAGAAATTACTGTTTGTGCATTTACAATATTCATTGATTTTTGCCATTGAAAAACATCATGTTATTCATGTACCAGAAATGTTTGAAGCTACTGACTGAATGAAAGGAGCTGACATCTCACTCTCTTTGAATCTTCTTTATCATGCTAAGAGGAGCAGGAAAAAGCAAAAAATTTCAGAATTGCACCTTGCAATGCGGAGAAATTACTGTTTGTGCATTTACAATATTCATTGATTTTTGCCATTGAAAAACGTCCAGAAATGATTGAAGCTACTGACTGAATGAAAGGAGCTGGCATCTCACTCTCTTTGAATCTTCTTTATCATGCTAAGAGGAGCAGGAAAAAGCAAAAAATTTCAGAATTGCACCTTGCAATGCGGAGAAATTACTGTTTGTGCATTTACAATATTCATTGATTTTTGCCATTGAAAAACATGTTATTCATATACCAGAAATGTTTGAAGCTACTGACTGAATGAAAGGAGCTGGCACCTCACTCTCTTTGAATCTTCTTTATCATGCTAAGAGGAGCGGGAAAAAGCAAAAAATTTCAGAATTGCACCTTGCAATGCGGAGAAATTACTGTTTGTGCATTTACAATATTCATTGATTTTTGCCATTGAAAAACGTCCAAAAATGATTGAAGGTACTGACTGAATGAAAGGAGCTGGCATCTCACTCTCTTTGAATCTTCTTTATCATGCTAAGAGGAGCAGGAAAAAGCAAAAAATTTCAGAATTGCACCTTGCAATGCGGAGAAATTACTGTTTGTGCATTTACAATATTCATTGGTTTTTGCCATTGAAAAACGTCCAGAAATGATTGAAGCTACTGACTGAATGAAAGGAGCTGGCATCTCACTCTCTTTGAATCTTCTTTATCATGCTAAGAGGAGCAGGAAAAAGCAAAAAATTTCAGAATTGCACCTTGCAATGCGGAGAAATTACAGTTTGTGCATTTACAATATTCATTGATTTTTGCCATTGAAAAACATCCAGAAATGATTGAAGCTACTGACTGAATGAAAGGAGCTGGCATCTCACTCTCTTTGAATCTTCTTTATCATGCTAAGAGGAGCAGGAAAAAGCAAAAAATTTCAGAATTGCACCTTGCAATGCGGAGAAATTACTGTTTGTGCATTTACAATATTCATTGATTTTTGCCATTGAAAAACATCATGTTATTCATATACCAGAAATGTTTGAAGCTACTGACTGAATGAAAGGAGCTGGCATCTCACTCTCTTTGAATCTTCTTTATCATGCTAAGAGGAGCAGGAAAAAGCAAAAAATTTCAGAATTGCACCTTGCAATGTGGAGAAATTACTGTTTGTGCATTTACAATATTCATTGATTTTTACCATTGAAAAACGTCCAGAAATGATTGAAGCTACTGACTGAATGAAAGTAGCTGGCATCTCACTCTCTTTGAATCTTCTTTATCATGCTAAGAGGAGCAGGAAAAAGCAAAAAATTTCAGACTTGCACCTTGCAATGCGGAGAAATTACTGTTTGTGCATTTACAATATTCATTGATTTTTGCCATTGAAAAACATCATGTTATTCATATACCAGAAATGTTTGAAGCTACTGACTGAATGAAAGGAGCTGGCATCTCACTCTCTTTGAATCTTCTTTATCATGCTAAGAGGAGCAGGAAAAAGCAAAAAATTTCAGAATTGCACCTTGCAATGCGGAGAAATTACTGTTTGTGCATTTACAATATTCAATGATTTTTGCCATTGAAAAACGTCCAGAAATGATTGAAGCTACTGACTGAACGAAAGGAGCTGGTATCTCACTCTCTTTGAATCTTCTTTATCATGCTAAGAGGAGCAGGAAAAAGCAAAAAATTTCAGAATTGCACCTTGCAATGCGGAGAAATTACTGTTTGTGCATTTACAATATTCATTGATTTTTGCCATTGAAAAACATCATGTTATTCATATACCAGAAATGTTTGAAGCTACTGACTGAATGAAAGGAGCTGACATCTCACTCTCTTTGAATCTTCTTTATCATGCTAAGAGGAGCAGGAAAAAGCAAAAAATTTCAGAATTGCACCTTGCAATGCGGAGAAATTACTGTTTGTGCATTTACAATATTCATTGATTTTTACCATTGAAAAACGTCCAGAAATGATTGAAGCTACTGACTGAATGAAAGTAGCTGGCATCTCACTCTCTTTGAATCTTCTTTATCATGCTAAGAGGAGCAGGAAAAAGCAAAAAATTTCAGACTTGCACCTTGCAATGCGGAGAAATTACTGTTTGTGCATTTACAATATTCATTGATTTTTGCCATTGAAAAACATCATGTTATTCATATACCAGAAATGTTTGAAGCTACTGACTGAATGAAAGGAGCTGGCATCTCACTCTCTTTGAATCTTCTTTATCATGCTAAGAGGAGCAGGAAAAAGCAAAAAATTTCAGAATTGCACCTTGCAATGCGGAGAAATTACTGTTTGTGCATTTACAATATTCATTGATTTTTGCCATTGAAAAACATCCAGAAATGATTGAAGCTACTGACTGAATGAAAGGAGCTGGCATCTCACTCTCTTTGAATCTTCTTTATCATGCTAAGAGGAGCAGGAAAAAGCAAAAAATTTCAGAATTGCACCTTGCAATGCGGAGAAATTACTGTTTGTGCATTTACAATATTCATTGATTTTTGCCATTGAAAAACATCATGTTATTCATATACCAGAAATGTTTGAAGCTACTGACTGAATGAAAGGAGCTGACATCACACTCTCTTTGAATCTTGTTTATCATGCTAAGAGGAGCAGGAAAAAGCAAAAAATTTCAGAATTGCACCTTGCAATGCGGAGAAATTACTGTTTGTGCATTTACAATATTCATTGATTTTTGCCATTGAAAAACATCCAGAAATGATTGAAGCTACTGACTGAATGAAAGGAGCTGGCATCTCACTCTCTTTGAATCTTCTTTATCATGCTAAGAGGAGCAGGAAAAAGCAAAAAATTTCAGAATTGCACCTTGCAATGCGGAGAAATTACTGTTTGTGCATTTACAATATTCATTGATTTTTGCCATTGAAAAACGTCCAGAATGATTGAAGGTACTGACTGAATGAAAGGAGCTGGCATCTCACTCTCTTTGAATCTTCTTTATCATGCTAAGAGGAGCAGGAAAAAGCAAAAAATTTCAGAATTGCACCTTGCAATGCGGAGAAATTACTGTTTTGTGCATTTACAATATTCATTGGTTTTTGCCATTGAAAAACGTCCAGAAATGATTGAAGCTACTGACTGAATGAAAGGAGCTGGCATCTCACTCTCTTTGAATCTTCTTTATCATGCTAAGAGGAGCAGGAAAAAGCAAAAAATTTCAGAATTGCACCTTGCAATGCGGAGAAATTACAGTTTGTGCATTTACAATATTCATTGATTTTTGCCATTGAAAAACATCCAGAAATGATTGAAGCTACTGACTGAATGAAAGGAGCTGGCATCTCACTCTCTTTGAATCTTCTTTATCATGCTAAGAGGAGCAGGAAAAAGCAAAAAATTTCAGAATTGCACCTTGCAATGTGGAGAAATTACTGTTTGTGCATTTACAATATTCATTGATTTTTACCATTGAAAAACGTCCAGAAATGATTGAAGCTACTGACTGAATGAAAGTAGCTGGCATCTCACTCTCTTTGAATCTTCTTTATCATGCTAAGAGGAGCAGGAAAAAGCAAAAAATTTCAGACTTGCACCTTGCAATGCGGAGAAATTACTGTTTGTGCATTTACAATATTCATTGATTTTTGCCATTGAAAAACATCATGTTATTCATATACCAGAAATGTTTGAAGCTACTGACTGAATGAAAGGAGCTGGCATCTCACTCTCTTTGAATCTTCTTTATCATGCTAAGAGGAGCAGGAAAAAGCAAAAAATTTCAGAATTGCACCTTGCAATGCGGAGAAATTACTGTTTGTGCATTTACAATATTCATTGATTTTTGCCATTGAAAAACATCATGTTATTCATATACCAGAAATGTTTGAAGCTACTGACTGAATGAAAGGAGCTGGCATCTCACTCTCTTTGAATCTTCTTTATCATGCTAAGAGGAGCAGGAAAAAGCAAAAAATTTCAGAATTGCACCTTGCAATGTGGAGAAATTACTGTTTGTGCATTTACAATATTCATTGATTTTTACCATTGAAAAACGTCCAGAAATGATTGAAGCTACTGACTGAATGAAAGTAGCTGGCATCTCACTCTCTTTGAATCTTCTTTATCATGCTAAGAGGAGCAGGAAAAAGCAAAAAATTTCAGACTTGCACCTTGCAATGTGGAGAAATTACTGTTTGTGCATTTACAATATTCATTGATTTTTGCCATTGAAAAACATCATGTTATTCATATACCAGAAATGTTTGAAGCTACTGACTGAATGAAAGGAGCTGGCATCTCACTCTCTTTGAATCTTCTTTATCATGCTAAGAGGAGCAGGAAAAAGCAAAAAATTTCAGAATTGCACCTTGCAATGCGGAGAAATTACTGTTTGTGCATTTACAATATTCATTGATTTTTGCCATTGAAAAACATCATGTTATTCATATACCAGAAATGATTGAAGCTACTGACTGAATGAAAGGAGCTGGCATCTCACTCTCTTTGAATCTTCTTTATCATGCTAAGAGGAGCAGGAAAAAGCAAAAAATTTCAGAATTGCACCTTGCAATGCGGAGAAATTACTGTTTGTGCATTTACAATATTCATTGATTTTTGCCATTGAAAAACATCATGTTATTCATATACCAGAAATGTTTGAAGCTACTGACTGAATGAAAGGAGCTGACATCACACTCTCTTTGAATCTTGTTTATCATGCTAAGAGGAGCAGGAAAAAGCAAAAAATTTCAGAATTGCACCTTGCAATGCGGAGAAATTACTGTTTGTGCATTTACAATATTCATTGATTTTTGCCATTGAAAAACATCCAGAAATGATTGAAGCTACTGACTGAATGAAAGGAGCTGGCATCTCACTCTCTTTGAATCTTCTTTATCATGCTAAGAGGAGCAGGAAAAAGCAAAAAATTTCAGAATTGCACCTTGCAATGCGGAGAAATTACTGTTTGTGCATTTACAATATTCATTGATTTTTGCCATTGAAAAACGTCCAGAAATGATTGAAGGTACTGACTGAATGAAAGGAGCTGGCATCTCACTCTCTTTGAATCTTCTTTATCATGCTAAGAGGAGCAGGAAAAAGCAAAAAATTTCAGAATTGCACCTTGCAATGCGGAGAAATTACTGTTTTGTGCATTTACAATATTCATTGGTTTTTGCCATTGAAAAACGTCCAGAAATGATTGAAGCTACTGACTGAATGAAAGGAGCTGGCATCTCACTCTCTTTGAATCTTCTTTATCATGCTAAGAGGAGCAGGAAAAAGCAAAAAATTTCAGAATTGCACCTTGCAATGCGGAGAAATTACAGTTTGCGCATTTACAATATTCATTGATTTTTGCCATTGAAAAACATCCAGAAATGATTGAAGCTACTGACTGAATGAAAGGAGCTGGCATCTCACTCTCTTTGAATCTTCTTTATCATGCTAAGAGGAGCAGGAAAAAGCAAAAAATTTCAGAATTGCACCTTGCAATGTGGAGAAATTACTGTTTGTGCATTTACAATATTCATTGATTTTTACCATTGAAAAACGTCCAGAAATGATTGAAGCTACTGACTGAATGAAAGTAGCTGGCATCTCACTCTCTTTGAATCTTCTTTATCATGCTAAGAGGAGCAGGAAAAAGCAAAAAATTTCAGACTTGCACCTTGCAATGCGGAGAAATTACTGTTTGTGCATTTACAATATTCATTGATTTTTGCCATTGAAAAACATCATGTTATTCATATACCAGAAATGTTTGAAGCTACTGACTGAATGAAAGGAGCTGGCATCTCACTCTCTTTGAATCTTCTTTATCATGCTAAGAGGAGCAGGAAAAAGCAAAAAATTTCAGAATTGCACCTTGCAATGCGGAGAAATTACTGTTTGTGCATTTACAATATTCATTGATTTTTGCCATTGAAAAACATCATGTTATTCATATACCAGAAATGTTTGAAGCTACTGACTGAATGAAAGGAGCTGGCATCTCACTCTCTTTGAATCTTCTTTATCATGCTAAGAGGAGCAGGAAAAAGCAAAAAATTTCAGAATTGCACCTTGCAATGTGGAGAAATTACTGTTTGTGCATTTACAATATTCATTGATTTTTACCATTGAAAAACGTCCAGAAATGATTGAAGCTACTGACTGAATGAAAGTAGCTGGCATCTCACTCTCTTTGAATCTTCTTTATCATGCTAAGAGGAGCAGGAAAAAGCAAAAAATTTCAGACTTGCACCTTGCAATGCGGAGAAATTACTGTTTGTGCATTTACAATATTCATTGATTTTTGCCATTGAAAAACATCATGTTATTCATATACCAGAAATGTTTGAAGCTACTGACTGAATGAAAGGAGCTGGCATCTCACTCTCTTTGAATCTTCTTTATCATGCTAAGAGGAGCAGGAAAAAGCAAAAAATTTCAGAATTGCACCTTGCAATGCGGAGAAATTACTGTTTGTGCATTTACAATATTCATTGATTTTTGCCATTGAAAAACATCATGTTATTCATATACCAGAAATGATTGAAGCTACTGACTGAATGAAAGCAGCTGGCATCTCACTCTCTTTGAATCTTCTTTATCATGCTAAGAGGAGCAGGAAAAAGTAAAAAATTTCAGAATTGCACCTTGCAATGCGGAGAAATTAACGTTTGTGCATTTATAATATTCAATGATTTTTGCCATTGAAAAACGTCCAGAAATGATTGAAGCTACTGACTGAACGAAAGGAGCTGGCATCTCACTCTCTTTGAATCTTCTTTATCATGCTAAGAGGAGCAGGAAAAAGCAAAAAATTTCAGAATTGCACCTTGCAATGCGGAGAAATTACTGTTTGTGCATTTACAATATTCATTGATTTTTGCCATTGAAAAACATCCAGAAATGATTGAAGCTACTGACTGAATGAAAGGAGCTGGCATCTCACTCTCTTTGAATCTTCTTTATCATGCTAAGAGGAGCAGGAAAAAGCAAAAAATTTCAGAATTGCACCTTGCAATGCGGAGAAATTACTGTTTGTGCATTTACAATATTCATTGATTTTTGCCATTGAAAAACATCATGTTATTCATATACCAGAAATGTTTGAAGCTACTGACTGAATGAAAGGAGCTGACATCTCACTCTCTTTGAATCTTCTTTATCATGCTAAGAGGAGCAGGAAAAAGCAAAAAATTTCAGAATTGCACCTTGCAATGCGGAGAAATTACTGTTTGTGCATTTACAATATTCATTGATTTTTGCCATTGAAAAACATCATGTTATTCATATACCAGAAATGTTTGAAGCTACTGACTGAATGAAAGGAGCTGACATCTCACTCTCTTTGAATCTTCTTTATCATGCTAAGAGGAGCAGGAAAAAGCAAAAAATTTCAGAATTGCACCTTGCAATGCGGAGAAATTACTGTTTGTGCATTTACAATATTCATTGATTTTTGCCATTGAAAAACATCATGTTATTCATGTACCAGAAATGTTTGAAGCTACTGACTGAATGAAAGGAGCTGACATCTCACTCTCTTTGAATCTTCTTTATCATGCTAAGAGGAGCAGGAAAAAGCAAAAAATTTCAGAATTGCACCTTGCAATGCGGAGAAATTACTGTTTGTGCATTTACAATATTCATTGATTTTTGCCATTGAAAAACGTCCAGAAATGATTGAAGCTACTGACTGAATGAAAGGAGCTGGCATCTCACTCTCTTTGAATCTTCTTTATCATGCTAAGAGGAGCAGGAAAAAGCAAAAAATTTCAGAATTGCACCTTGCAATGCGGAGAAATTACTGTTTGTGCATTTACAATATTCATTGATTTTTGCCATTGAAAAACATGTTATTCATATACCAGAAATGTTTGAAGCTACTGACTGAATGAAAGGAGCTGGCACCTCACTCTCTTTGAATCTTCTTTATCATGCTAAGAGGAGCGGGAAAAAGCAAAAAATTTCAGAATTGCACCTTGCAATGCGGAGAAATTACTGTTTGTGCATTTACAATATTCATTGATTTTTGCCATTGAAAAACGTCCAGAAATGATTGAAGGTACTGACTGAATGAAAGGAGCTGGCATCTCACTCTCTTTGAATCTTCTTTATCATGCTAAGAGGAGCAGGAAAAAGCAAAAAATTTCAGAATTGCACCTTGCAATGCGGAGAAATTACTGTTTGTGCATTTACAATATTCATTGGTTTTTGCCATTGAAAAACGTCCAGAAATGATTGAAGCTACTGACTGAATGAAAGGAGCTGGCATCTCACTCTCTTTGAATCTTCTTTATCATGCTAATAGGAGCAGGAAAAAGCAAAAAATTTCAGAATTGCACCTTGCAATGCGGAGAAATTACAGTTTGTGCATTTACAATATTCATTGATTTTTGCCATTGAAAAACATCCAGAAATGATTGAAGCTACTGACTGAATGAAAGGAGCTGGCATCTCACTCTCTTTGAATCTTCTTTATCATGCTAAGAGGAGCAGGAAAAAGCAAAAAATTTCAGAATTGCACCTTGCAATGCGGAGAAATTACTGTTTGTGCATTTACAATATTCATTGATTTTTGCCATTGAAAAACATCATGTTATTCATATACCAGAAATGTTTGAAGCTACTGACTGAATGAAAGGAGCTGGCATCTCACTCTCTTTGAATCTTCTTTATCATGCTAAGAGGAGCAGGAAAAAGCAAAAAATTTCAGAATTGCACCTTGCAATGTGGAGAAATTACTGTTTGTGCATTTACAATATTCATTGATTTTTACCATTGAAAAACGTCCAGAAATGATTGAAGCTACTGACTGAATGAAAGTAGCTGGCATCTCACTCTCTTTGAATCTTCTTTATCATGCTAAGAGGAGCAGGAAAAAGCAAAAAATTTCAGACTTGCACCTTGCAATGCGGAGAAATTACTGTTTGTGCATTTACAATATTCATTGATTTTTGCCATTGAAAAACATCATGTTATTCATATACCAGAAATGTTTGAAGCTACTGACTGAATGAAAGGAGCTGGCATCTCACTCTCTTTGAATCTTCTTTATCATGCTAAGAGGAGCAGGAAAAAGCAAAAAATTTCAGAATTGCACCTTGCAATGCGGAGAAATTACTGTTTGTGCATTTACAATATTCATTGATTTTTGCCATTGAAAAACATCCAGAAATGATTGAAGCTACTGACTGAATGAAAGGAGCTGGCATCTCACTCTCTTTGAATCTTCTTTATCATGCTAAGAGGAGCAGGAAAAAGCAAAAAATTTCAGAATTGCACCTTGCAATGCGGAGAAATTACTGTTTGTGCATTTACAATATTCATTGATTTTTGCCATTGAAAAACATCATGTTATTCATATACCAGAAATGTTTGAAGCTACTGACTGAATGAAAGGAGCTGACATCTCACTCTCTTTGAATCTTCTTTATCATGCTAAGAGGAGCAGGAGAAAGCAAAAAATTTCAGAATTGCACCTTGCAATGCGGAGAAATTACTGTTTGTGCATTTACAATATTCATTGATTTTTGCCATTGAAAAACATCCAGAAATGATTGAAGCTACTGACTGAATGAAAGGAGCTGGCATCTCACTCTTTTTGAATCTTCTTTATCATGCTAAGAGGAGCAGGAAAAAGCAAAAAATTTCAGAATTGCACCTTGCAATGCGGAGAAATTACTGTTTGTGCATTTACAATATTCATTGATTTTTGCCATTGAAAAACATCATGTTATTCATATACCAGAAATGTTTGAAGCTACTGACTGAATGAAAGGAGCTGGCATCTCACTCTCTTTGAATCTTCTTTATCATGCTAAGAGGAGCAGGAAAAAGCAAAAAATTTCAGAATTGCACCTTGCAATGCGGAGAAATTACTGTTTGTGCATTTACAATATTCATTGATTTTTGCCATTGAAAAACATCATGTTATTCATATACCAGAAATGTTTGAAGCTACTGACTGAATGAAAGGAGCTGGCATCTCACTCTCTTTGAATCTTCTTTATCATGCTAAGAGGAGCAGGAAAAAGCAAAAAATTTCAGAATTGCACCTTGCAATGTGGAGAAATTACTGTTTGTGCATTTACAATATTCATTGATTTTTACCATTGAAAAACGTCCAGAAATGATTGAAGCTACTGACTGAATGAAAGTAACTGGCATCTCACTCTCTTTGAATCTTCTTTATCATGCTAAGAGGAGCAGGAAAAAGCAAAAAATTTCAGACTTGCACCTTGCAATGCGGAGAAATTACTGTTTGTGCATTTACAATATTCATTGATTTTTGCCATTGAAAAACATCATGTTATTCATATACCAGAAATGTTTGAAGCTACTGACTGAGTGAAAGGAGCTGGCATCTCACTCTCTTTGAATCTTCTTTATCATGCTAAGAGGAGCAGGAAAAAGCAAAAAATTTCAGAATTGCACCTTGCAATGCGGAGAAATTACTGTTTGTGCATTTACAATATTCATTGATTTTTGCCATTGAAAAACGTCCAGAAATGATTGAAGCTACTGACTGAATGAAAGGAGCTGGCATCTCACTCTCTTTGAATCTTCTTTATCATGCTAAGAGGAGCAGGAAAAAGCAAAAAATTTCAGAATTGCACCTTGCAATGCGGAGAAATTACAGTTTGTGCATTTACAATATTCATTGATTTTTGCCATTGAAAAACATCCAGAAATGATTGAAGCTACTGACTGAATGAAAGGAGCTGGCATCTCACTCTCTTTGAATCTGCTTTATCATGCTAAGAGGAGCAGGAAAAAGCAAAAAATTTCAGAATTGCACCTTGCAATGCGGAGAAATTACTGTTTGTGCATTTACAATATTCATTGATTTTTGCCATTGAAAAACATCATGTTATTCATATACCAGAAATGTTTGAAGCTACTGACTGAATGAAAGGAGCTGGCATCTCACTCTCTTTGAATCTTCTTTATCATGCTAAGAGGAGCAGGAAAAAGCAAAAAATTTCAGAATTGCACCTTGCAATGTGGAGAAATTACTGTTTGTGCATTTACAATATTCATTGATTTTTACCATTGAAAAACGTCCAGAAATGATTGAAGCTACTGACTGAATGAAAGTAGCTGGCATCTCACTCTCTTTGAATCTTCTTTATCATGCTAAGAGGAGCAGGAAAAAGCAAAAAATTTCAGACTTGCACCTTGCAATGCGGAGAAATTACTGTTTGTGCATTTACAATATTCATTCATTTTTGCCATTGAAAAACATCATGTTATTCATATACCAGAAATGTTTGAAGCTACTGACTGAATGAAAGGAGCTGGCATCTCACTCTCTTTGAATCTTCTTTATCATGCTAAGAGGAGCAGGAAAAAGCAAAAAATTTCAGAATTGCACCTTGCAATGCGGAGAAATTACTGTTTGTGCATTTACAATATTCATTGATTTTTGCCATTGAAAAACATCATGTTATTCATATACCAGAAATGTTTGAAGCTACTGACTGAATGAAAGGAGCTGGCATCTCACTCTCTTTGAATCTTCTTTATCATGCTAAGAGGAGCAGGAAAAAGCAAAAAATTTCAGAATTGCACCTTGCAATGCGGAGAAATTACTGTTTGTGCTTTTACAATATTCATTGATTTTTGCCATTGAAAAACGTCCAGAAATGATTGAAGCTACTGACTGAATGAAAGGAGCTGGCATCTCACTCTCTTTGAATCTTCTTTATCATGCTAAGAGGAGCAGGAAAAATCAAAAAATTTCAGAATTGCACCGTGCAATGTTGAGATATTACTGTTTGTGCATTTACAATATTCATTGATTTTTGCCATTGAAAAACATGTTTTTCATATACCAGAAATGTTTGAAGCTACTGACTGAATGAAAGGAGCTGGCATCTCACTCTCTTTGAATCTTCTTTATCATGCTAGGATTAGCAGGAAAAAGCAAAAAATTTCAGAATTGCACCTTGCAATGTGGAGTTATTACTGTTTGTGCATGTACAATATTCATTGATTTTTGCCATTGAAAAACATGTTTTTCATATACCAGAAATGTTTGAAGCTACTGACTGAATGAAAGGAGCTGGCATCTCACTCTCTTTGAATCTTCTTTATCATGCTAGGATTAACAGGAAAAAGCTAAAAATTTCATAATTGCACCGTGCAATGTGGAGATATTACTGTTTGTGCATTTACAATATTCATTGATTTTTGCCATTGAAAAACATGTTTTTCATATACCAGAAATGTTTGAAGCTACTGACTGAATGAAAGGAGCTGGCATCTCACTCTCTTTGAATCTTCTTTATCATGCTAGGATTAGCAGGAAAAAGCAAAAAATTTCAGAATTGCACCTTGCAATGTGGAGATATTACTGTTTGTGCATTTACAATATTCATTGATTTTTGCCATTGAAAAACATGTTTTTCATATACCAGAAATGTTTGAAGCTACTGACTGAATGAAAGGAGCTGGCATCTCACTCTCTTTGAATCTTCTTTATCATGCTAGGATTAACAGGAAAAAGCTAAAAATTTCAGAATTGCACCGTGCAATGTGGAGATATTACTGTTTGTGCATTTACAATATTCATTGATTTTTGCCATTGAAAAACATGTTTTTCATATACCAGAAATGTTTGAAGCTACTGACTGAATGAAAGGAGCTGGCATCTCACTCTCTTTGAATCTTCTTTATCATGCTAGGATTAGCAGGAAAAAGCAAAAAATTTCAGAATTGCACCTTGCAATGTGGAGATATTACTGTTTGTGCATTTACAATATTCATTGATTTTTGCCATTGAAAAACATGTTTTTCATATACCAGAAATGTTTGAAGCTACTGACTGAATGAAAGGAGCTGGCATCTCACTCTCTTTGAATCTTCTTTATCATGCTAGGATTAACAGGAAAAAGCTAAAAATTTCAGAATTGCACCGTGCAATGTGGAGATATTACTGTTTGTGCATTTACAATATTCATTGATTTTTGCCATTGAAAAACATGTTTTTCATATACCAGAAATGTTTGAAGCTACTGACTGAATGAAAGGAGCTGGCATCTCACTCTCTTTGAATCTTCTTTATCATGCTAAGAGGAGCAGGAAAAAGCAAAAAATTTCAGAATTGCACCTTGCAATGCGGAGAAATTACTGTTTGTGCATTTACAATATTCATTGATTTTTGCCATTGAAAAACATCCAGAAATGATTGAAGCTACTGACTGAATGAAAGGAGCTGGCATCTCACTCTCTTTGAATCTTCTTTATCATGCTAAGAGGAGCAGGAAAAAGCAAAAAATTTCAGAATTGCACCTTGCAATGCGGAGAAATTACTGTTTGTGCATTTACAATATTCATTGATTTTTGCCATTGAAAAACGTCCAGAAATGATTGAAGCTACTGACTGAATGAAAGGAGCTGGCATCTCAGTCTCTTTGAATCTTCTTTATCATGCTAAGAGGAGCAGGAAAAAGCAAAAAATTTCAGAATTGCACCTTGCAATGCGGAGAAATTACTGTTTGTGCATCTACAATATTCATTGATTTTTGCCGTTGAAAAACGTCCAGAAATGATTGAAGCTACTGACTGAATGAAAGGAGCTGGCATCTCACTCTCTTTGAGTCTTCTTTACCATGCTAAGAGGAGCAGGAAAAAGCAAAAAATTTCAGAATTGCACCTTGCAATGCGGAGAAATTACTGTTTGTGCATTTACAATATTCATTGATTTTTGCCATTGAAAAACGTCCAGAAATGATTGAAGCTACTGACTGAATGAAAGGAGCTGGCATCTCACTCTCTTTGAATCTTCTTTATCATGCTAAGAGGAGCAGGAAAAAGCAAAAAATTTCAGAATTGCACCTTGCAATGCGGAGAAATTACTGTTTGTGCATTTACAATATTCATTGATTTTTGCCATTGAAAAACCATGTTATTCATATACCAGAAATGATTGAAGCTACTGACTGAATGAAAGGAGCTGGCATATCACTCTCTTTGAATCTTCTTTATCATGCTAAGAGGAGCAGGAAAAAGCAAAAAATTTCAGAATTGCACCTTGCAATGCGGAGAAATTACTGTTTGTGCATTTACAATATTCATTGATTTTTGCCATTGAAAAACGTCCAGAAATGATTGAAGCTACTGACTGAATGAAAGGAGCTGGCATCTCACTCTCTGAATCTTCTTTATCATGCTAAGAGGAGCAGGAAAAAGCAAAAATTTCAGAATTGCACCTTGCAATGCGGAGAAATTACTGTTTGTGCATTTACAATATTCATTGATTTTTGCCATTGAAAAACATCATGTTATTCATATACCAGAAATGTTTGAAGCTACTGACTGAATGAAAGGAGCTGGCATCTCACTCTCTTTGAATCTTCTTTATCATGCTAGGATTAGCAGGAAAAAGCAAAAAATTTCAGAATTGCACCTTGCAATGTGGAGATATTACTGTTTGTGCATTTACAATATTCATTGATTTTTGCCATTGAAAAACATGTTTTTCATATACCAGAAATGTTTGAAGCTACTGACTGAATGAAAGGAGCTGGCATCTCACTCTCTTTGAATCTTCTTTATCATGCTAGGATTAACAGGAAAAAGCTAAAAATTTCAGAATTGCACCGTGCAATGTGGAGATATTACTGTTTGTGCATTTACAATATTCATTGATTTTTGCCATTGAAAAACGTCCAGAAATGATTGAAGCTACTGACTGAATGAAAGGAGCTGGCATCTCAGTCTCTTTGAATCTTCTTTATCATGCTAAGAGGAGCAGGAAAAAGCAAAAAATTTCAGAATTGCACCTTGCAATGCGGAGAAATTACTGTTTGTGCATCTACAATATTCATTGATTTTTGCCGTTGAAAAACGTCCAGAAATGATTGAAGCTACTGACTGAATGAAAGGAGCTGGCATCTCACTCTCTTTGAGTCTTCTTTACCATGCTAAGAGGAGCAGGAAAAAGCAAAAAATTTCAGAATTGCACCTTGCAATGCGGAGAAATTACTGTTTGTGCATTTACAATATTCATTGATTTTTGCCATTGAAAAACGTCCAGAAATGATTGAAGCTACTGACTGAATGAAAGGAGCTGGCATCTCACTCTCTTTGAATCTTCTTTATCATGCTAAGAGGAGCAGGAAAAAGCAAAAAATTTCAGAATTGCACCTTGCAATGTGGAGATATTACTGTTTGTGCATTTACAATATTCATTGATTTTTGCCATTGAAAAACATGTTTTTCATATACCAGAAATGTTTGAAGCTACTGACTGAATGAAAGGAGCTGGCATCTCACTCTCTTTGAATCTTCTTTATCATGCTAGGATTAACAGGAAAAAGCAAAAAATTTCAGAATTGCACCTTGCAATGTGGAGATATTACTGTTTGTGCATTTACAATATTCATTGATTTTTGCCATTGAAAAACGTTTTTCATATACCAGAAATGTTTGAAGCTACTGACTGAATGAAAGGAGCTGGCATCTCACTCTCTTTGAATCTTCTTTATCATGCTAGGATTAACAGGAAAAAGCTAAAAATTTCAGAATTGCACCGTGCAATGTTGAGATATTACTGTTTGTGCATTTACATTATTCATTGATTTTTGCCATTGAAAAACATGTTTTTCATATACCAGAAATGTTTGAAGCTACTGACTGAATGAAAGGAGCTGGCATCTCACTCTCTTTGAATCTTCTTTATCATGCTAGGATTAGCAGGAAAAAGCAAAAAATTTCAGAATTGCACCTTGCAATGTGGAGTTATTACTGTTTGTGCATTTACAATATTCATTGATTTTTGCCATTGAAAAACATGTTTTTCATATACCAGAAATGTTTGAAGCTACTGACTGAATGAAAGGAGCTGGCATCTCACTCTCTTTGAATCTTCTTTATCATGCTAGGATTAACAGGAAAAAGCTAAAAATTTCATAATTGCACCGTGCAATGTGGAGATATTACTGTTTGTGCATTTACAATATTCATTGATTTTTGCCATTGAAAAACATGTTTTTCATATACCAGAAATGTTTGAAGCTACTGACTGAATGAAAGGAGCTGGCATCTCACTCTCTTTGAATCTTCTTTATCATGCTAGGATTAGCAGGAAAAAGCAAAAAATTTCAGAATTGCACCTTGCAATGTGGAGATATTACTGTTTGTGCATTTACAATATTCATTGATTTTTGCCATTGAAAAACATGTTTTTCATATACCAGAAATGTTTGAAGCTACTGACTGAATGAAAGGAGCTGGCATCTCACTCTCTTTGAATCTTCTTTATCATGCTAGGATTAACAGGAAAAAGCTAAAAATTTCAGAATTGCACCGTGCAATGTGGAGATATTACTGTTTGTGCATTTACAATATTCATTGATTTTTGCCATTGAAAAACATGTTTTTCATATACCAGAAATGTTTGAAGCTACTGACTGAATGAAAGGAGCTGGCATCTCACTCTCTTTGAATCTTCTTTATCATGCTAGGATTAGCAGGAAAAAGCAAAAAATTTCAGAATTGCACCTTGCAATGTGGAGATATTACTGTTTGTGCATTTACAATATTCATTGATTTTTGCCATTGAAAAACATGTTTTTCATATACCAGAAATGTTTGAAGCTACTGACTGAATGAAAGGAGCTGGCATCTCACTCTCTTTGAATCTTCTTTATCATGCTAGGATTAACAGGAAAAAGCTAAAAATTTCAGAATTGCACCGTGCAATGTGGAGATATTACTGTTTGTGCATTTACAATATTCATTGATTTTTGCCATTGAAAAACATGTTTTTCATATACCAGAAATGTTTGAAGCTACTGACTGAATGAAAGGAGCTGGCATCTCACTCTCTTTGAATCTTCTTTATCATGCTAAGAGGAGCAGGAAAAAGCAAAAAATTTCAGAATTGCACCTTGCAATGCGGAGAAATTACTGTTTGTGCATTTACAATATTCATTGATTTTTGCCATTGAAAAACATCCAGAAATGATTGAAGCTACTGACTGAATGAAAGGAGCTGGCATCTCACTCTCTTTGAATCTTCTTTATCATGCTAAGAGGAGCAGGAAAAAGCAAAAAATTTCAGAATTGCACCTTGCAATGCGGAGAAATTACTGTTTGTGCATTTACAATATTCATTGATTTTTGCCATTGAAAAACGTCCAGAAATGATTGAAGCTACTGACTGAATGAAAGGAGCTGGCATCTCAGTCTCTTTGAATCTTCTTTATCATGCTAAGAGGAGCAGGAAAAAGCAAAAAATTTCAGAATTGCACCTTGCAATGCGGAGAAATTACTGTTTGTGCATCTACAATATTCATTGATTTTTGCCGTTGAAAAACGTCCAGAAATGATTGAAGCTACTGACTGAATGAAAGGAGCTGGCATCTCACTCTCTTTGAGTCTTCTTTACCATGCTAAGAGGAGCAGGAAAAAGCAAAAAATTTCAGAATTGCACCTTGCAATGCGGAGAAATTACTGTTTGTGCATTTACAATATTCATTGATTTTTGCCATTGAAAAACGTCCAGAAATGATTGAAGCTACTGACTGAATGAAAGGAGCTGGCATCTCACTCTCTTTGAATCTTCTTTATCATGCTAAGAGGAGCAGGAAAAAGCAAAAAATTTCAGAATTGCACCTTGCAATGCGGAGAAATTACTGTTTGTGCATTTACAATATTCATTGATTTTTGCCATTGAAAAACATCATGTTATTCATATACCAGAAATGATTGAAGCTACTGACTGAATGAAAGGAGCTGGCATATCACTCTCTTTGAATCTTCTTTATCATGCTAAGAGGAGCAGGAAAAAGCAAAAAATTTCAGAATTGCACCTTGCAATGCGGAGAAATTACTGTTTGTGCATTTACAATATTCATTGATTTTTGCCATTGAAAAACGTCCAGAAATGATTGAAGCTACTGACTGAATGAAAGGAGCTGGCATCTCACTCTCTGAATCTTCTTTATCATGCTAAGAGGAGCAGGAAAAAGCAAAAATTTCAGAATTGCACCTTGCAATGCGGAGAAATTACTGTTTGTGCATTTACAATATTCATTGATTTTTGCCATTGAAAAACATCATGTTATTCATATACCAGAAATGTTTGAAGCTACTGACTGAATGAAAGGAGCTGGCATCTCACTCTCTTTGAATCTTCTTTATCATGCTAGGATTAGCAGGAAAAAGCAAAAAATTTCAGAATTGCACCTTGCAATGTGGAGATATTACTGTTTGTGCATTTACAATATTCATTGATTTTTGCCATTGAAAAACATGTTTTTCATATACCAGAAATGTTTGAAGCTACTGACTGAATGAAAGGAGCTGGCATCTCACTCTCTTTGAATCTTCTTTATCATGCTAGGATTAACAGGAAAAAGCTAAAAATTTCAGAATTGCACCGTGCAATGTGGAGATATTACTGTTTGTGCATTTACAATATTCATTGATTTTTGCCATTGAAAAACGTCCAGAAATGATTGAAGCTACTGACTGAATGAAAGGAGCTGGCATCTCAGTCTCTTTGAATCTTCTTTATCATGCTAAGAGGAGCAGGAAAAAGCAAAAAATTTCAGAATTGCACCTTGCAATGCGGAGAAATTACTGTTTGTGCATCTACAATATTCATTGATTTTTGCCGTTGAAAAACGTCCAGAAATGATTGAAGCTACTGACTGAATGAAAGGAGCTGGCATCTCACTCTCTTTGAGTCTTCTTTACCATGCTAAGAGGAGCAGGAAAAAGCAAAAAATTTCAGAATTGCACCTTGCAATGCGGAGAAATTACTGTTTGTGCATTTACAATATTCATTGATTTTTGCCATTGAAAAACGTCCAGAAATGATTGAAGCTACTGACTGAATGAAAGGAGCTGGCATCTCACTCTCTTTGAATCTTCTTTATCATGCTAAGAGGAGCAGGAAAAAGCAAAAAATTTCAGAATTGCACCTTGCAATGTGGAGATATTACTGTTTGTGCATTTACAATATTCATTGATTTTTGCCATTGAAAAACATGTTTTTCATATACCAGAAATGTTTGAAGCTACTGACTGAATGAAAGGAGCTGGCATCTCACTCTCTTTGAATCTTCTTTATCATGCTAGGATTAACAGGAAAAAGCAAAAAATTTCAGAATTGCACCTTGCAATGTGGAGATATTACTGTTTGTGCATTTACAATATTCATTGATTTTTGCCATTGAAAAACGTTTTTCATATACCAGAAATGTTTGAAGCTACTGACTGAATGAAAGGAGCTGGCATCTCACTCTCTTTGAATCTTCTTTATCATGCTAGGATTAACAGGAAAAAGCTAAAAATTTCAGAATTGCACCGTGCAATGTTGAGATATTACTGTTTGTGCATTTACAATATTCATTGATTTTTGCCATTGAAAAACATGTTTTTCATATACCAGAAATGTTTGAAGCTACTGACTGAATGAAAGGAGCTGGCATCTCACTCTCTTTGAATCTTCTTTATCATGCTAGGATTAGCAGGAAAAAGCAAAAAATTTCAGAATTGCACCTTGCAATGTGGAGTTATTACTGTTTGTGCATTTACAATATTCATTGATTTTTGCCATTGAAAAACATGTTTTTCATATACCAGAAATGTTTGAAGCTACTGACTGAATGAAAGGAGCTGGCATCTCACTCTCTTTGAATCTTCTTTATCATGCTAGGATTAACAGGAAAAAGCTAAAAATTTCATAATTGCACCGTGCAATGTGGAGATATTACTGTTTGTGCATTTACAATATTCATTGATTTTTGCCATTGAAAAACATGTTTTTCATATACCAGAAATGTTTGAAGCTACTGACTGAATGAAAGGAGCTGGCATCTCACTCTCTTTGAATCTTCTTTATCATGCTAGGATTAGCAGGAAAAAGCAAAAAATTTCAGAATTGCACCTTGCAATGTGGAGATATTACTGTTTGTGCATTTACAATATTCATTGATTTTTGCCATTGAAAAACATGTTTTTCATATACCAGAAATGTTTGAAGCTACTGACTGAATGAAAGGAGCTGGCATCTCACTCTCTTTGAATCTTCTTTATCATGCTAGGATTAACAGGAAAAAGCTAAAAATTTCAGAATTGCACCGTGCAATGTGGAGATATTACTGTTTGTGCATTTACAATATTCATTGATTTTTAGCATTGAAAAACATGTTTTTCATATACCAGAAATGTTTGAAGCTACTGACTGAATGAAAGGAGCTGGCATCTCACTCTCTTTGAATCTTCTTTATCATGCTAGGATTAGCAGGAAAAAGCAAAAAATTTCAGAATTGCACCTTGCAATGTGGAGATATTACTGTTTGTGCATTTACAATATTCATTGATTTTTGCCATTGAAAAACATGTTTTTCATATACCAGAAATGTTTGAAGCTACTGACTGAATGAAAGGAGCTGGCATCTCACTCTCTTTGAATCTTCTTTATCATGCTAGGATTAACAGGAAAAAGCTAAAAATTTCAGAATTGCACCGTGCAATGTGGAGATATTACTGTTTGTGCATTTACAATATTCATTGATTTTTGCCATTGAAAAACATGTTTTTCATATACCAGAAATGTTTGAAGCTACTGACTGAATGAAAGGAGCTGGCATCTCACTCTCTTTGAATCTTCTTTATCATGCTAAGAGGAGCAGGAAAAAGCCAAAAATTTCAGAATTGCACCTTGCAATGCGGAGAAATTACTGTTTGTGCATTTACAATATTCATTGATTTTTGCCATTGAAAAACATCCAGAAATGATTGAAGCTACTGACTGAATGAAAGGAGCTGGCATCTCACTCTCTTTGAATCTTCTTTATCATGCTAAGAGGAGCAGGAAAAAGCAAAAAATTTCAGAATTGCACCTTGCAATGCGGAGAAATTACTGTTTGTGCATTTACAATATTCATTGATTTTTGCCATTGAAAAACGTCCAGAAATGATTGAAGCTACTGACTGAATGAAAGGAGCTGGCATCTCAGTCTCTTTGAATCTTCTTTATCATGCTAAGAGGAGCAGGAAAAAGCAAAAAATTTCAGAATTGCACCTTGCAATGCGGAGAAATTACTGTTTGTGCATCTAAAATATTCATTGATTTTTGCCGTTGAAAAACGTCCAGAAATGATTGAAGCTACTGACTGAATGAAAGGAGCTGGCATCTCACTCTCTTTGAGTCTTCTTTACCATGCTAAGAGGAGCAGGAAAAAGCAAAAAATTTCAGAACTGCACCTTGCAATGCGGAGAAATTACTGTTTGTGCATTTACAATATTCATTGATTTTTGCCATTGAAAAACGTCCAGAAATGATTGAAGCTACTGACTGAATGAAAGGAGCTGGCATCTCACTCTCTTTGAATCTTCTTTATCATGCTAAGAGGAGCAGGAAAAAGCAAAAAATTTCAGAATTGCACCTTGCAATGCGGAGAAATTACTGTTTGTGCATTTACAATATTCATTGATTTTTGCCATTGAAAAACATCATGTTATTCATATACCAGAAATGATTGAAGCTACTGACTGAATGAAAGGAGCTGGCATATCACTCTCTTTGAATCTTCTTTATCATGCTAAGAGGAGCAGGAAAAAGCAAAAAATTTCAGAATTGCACCTTGCAATGCGGAGAAATTACTGTTTGTGCATTTACAATATTCATTGATTTTTGCCATTGAAAAACGTCCAGAAATGATTGAAGCTACTGACTGAATGAAAGGAGCTGGCATCTCACTCTCTGAATCTTCTTTATCATGCTAAGAGGAGCAGGAAAAAGCAAAACATTTCAGAATTGCACCTTGCAATGCGGAGAAATTACTGTTTGTGCATTTACAATATTCATTGATTTTTGCCATTGAAAAACGTCCAGAAATGATTGAAGCTACTGACTGAATGAAAGGAGCTCTCATCTCACTCTCTTTGAATCTTCTTTATCATGCTAAGAGGAGCAGGAAAAAGCAAAAAATTTCAGAATTGCACCTTGCAATGCGGAGAAATTACTGTTTGTGCATTTACAATATTCATTGATTTTTGCCATTGAAAAACATCATGTTATTCATATACCAGAAATGTTTGAAGCTACTGACTGAATGAAAGGAGCTGGCATCTCACTCTCTTTGAATCTTCTTTATCATGCTAAGAGGAGCAGGAAAAAGCAAAAAATTTCAGAATTGCACCTTCAATGCGGAGAAATTACTGTTTGTGCATTTACAATATTCATTGATTTTTGCCATTGAAAAACGTCCAGAAATGATTGAAGCTACTGACTGAATGAAAGGAGCTGGCATCTCACTCTCTTTGAATCTTCTTTATCATGCTAAGAGGAGCAGGAAAAAGCAAAAAATTTCAGAATTGCACCTTGCAATGCGGAGATATTACTGTTTGTGCATTTACAATATTCATTAATTTTTGCCATTGAAAAACATCATGTTATTCATATACCAGAAATGATTGAAGCTACTGACTGAATGAAAGGAGCTGGCATCTCACTCTCTTTGAATCTTCTTTATCATGCTAAGAGGAGCAGGAAAAAGCAAAAAATTTCAGAATTGCACCTTGCAATGCGGAGAAATTACTGTTTGTGCATTTACAATATTCATTGATTTTTGCCATTGAAAAACATCATGTTATTCATATACCAGAAATGTTTGAAGCTACTGACTGAATGAAAGGAGCTGGCATCTCACTCTCTTTGAATCTTCTTTATCATACTAAGAGGAGCAGGAAAAAGCAAAAAATTTCAGAATTGCACCTTGCAATGCGGAGAAATTACTGTTTGTGCATTTACAATATTCATTGATTTTTGCCATTGAAAAACATCATGTTATTCATATACCAGAAATGATTGAAGCTACTGACTGAATGAAAGGAGCTGGCATATCACTCTCTTTGAATCTTCTTTATCATGCTAAGAGGAGCAGGAAAAAGCAAAAAATTTCAGAATTGCACCTTGCAATGCGGAGAAATTACTGTTTGTGCATTTACAATATTCATTGATTTTTGCCATTGAAAAACGTCCAGAAATGATTGAAGCTACTGACTGAATGAAAGGAGCTGGCATCTCACTCTCTGAATCTTCTTTATCATGCTAAGAGGAGCTGCAAAAAGCAAAACATTTCAGAATTGCACCTTGCAATGCGGAGAAATTACTGTTTGTGCATTTACAATATTCATTGATTTTTGCCATTGAAAAACGTCCAGAAATGATTGAAGCTACTGACTGAATGAAAGGAGCTCTCATCTCACTCTCTTTGAATCTTCTTTATCATGCTAAGAGGAGCAGGAAAAAGCAAAAAATTTCAGAATTGCACCTTGCAATGCGGAGAAATTACTGTTTGTGCATTTACAATATTCATTGATTTTTGCCATTGAAAAACATCATGTTATTCATATACCAGAAATGTTTGAAGCTACTGACTGAATGAAAGGAGCTGGCATCTCACTCTCTTTGAATCTTCTTTATCATGCTAAGAGGAGCAGGAAAAAGCAAAAAATTTCAGAATTGCACCTTCAATGCGGAGAAATTACTGTTTGTGCATTTACAATATTCATTGATTTTTGCCATTGAAAAACGTCCAGAAATGATTGAAGCTACTGACTGAATGAAAGGAGCTGGCATCTCACTCTCTTTGAATCTTCTTTATCATGCTAAGAGGAGCAGGAAAAAGCAAAAAATTTCAGAATTGCACCTTGCAATGCGGAGATATTACTGTTTGTGCATTTACAATATTCATTAATTTTTGCCATTGAAAAACATCATGTTATTCATATACCAGAAATGATTGAAGCTACTGACTGAATGAAAGGAGCTGGCATCTCACTCTCTTTGAATCTTCTTTATCATGCTAAGAGGAGCAGGAAAAAGCAAAAAATTTCAGAATTGCACCTTGCAATGCGGAGAAATTACTGTTTGTGCATTTACAATATTCATTGATTTTTGCCATTGAAAAACATCATGTTATTCATATACCAGAAATGTTTGAAGCTACTGACTGAATGAAAGGAGCTGGCATCTCACTCTCTTTGAATCTTCTTTATCATACTAAGAGGAGCAGGAAAAAGCAAAAAATTTCAGAATTGCACCTTGCAATGCGGAGAAATTACTGTTTGTGCATTTACAATATTCATTGATTTTTGCCATTGAAAAACGTCCAGAAATGATTGAAGCTACTGACTGAATGAAAGGAGCTGGCATCTCACTCTCTTTGAATCTTCTTTATCATGCTAAGAGGAGCAGGAAAAAGCAAAAAATTTCAGAATTGCACCTTGCAATGCGGAGAAATTACTGTTTGTGCATTTACAATATTCATTGATTTTTGCCATTGAAAAACATCATGTTATTCATATACCAGAAATGATTGAAGCTACTGACTGAATGAAAGGAGCTGGCATATCACTCTCTTTGAATCTTCTTTATCATGCTAAGAGGAGCAGGAAAAAGCAAAAAATTTCAGAATTGCACCTTGCAATGCGGAGAAATTACTGTTTGTGCATTTACAATATTCATTGATTTTTGCCATTGAAAAACGTCCAGAAATGATTGAAGCTACTGACTGAATGAAAGGAGCTGGCATCTCACTCTCTGAATCTTCTTTATCATGCTAAGAGGAGCAGGAAAAAGCAAAACATTTCAGAATTGCACCTTGCAATGCGGAGAAATTACTGTTTGTGCATTTACAATATTCATTGATTTTTGCCATTGAAAAACGTCCAGAAATGATTGAAGCTACTGACTGAATGAAAGGAGCTGGCATCTCACTCTCTTTGAATCTTCTTTATCATGCTAAGAGGAGCAGGAAAAAGCAAAAAATTTCAGAATTGCACCTTGCAATGCGGAGAAATTACTGTTTGTGCATTTACAATATTCATTGATTTTTGCCATTGAAAAACATCATGTTATTCATATACCAGAAATGTTTGAAGCTACTGACTGAATGAAAGGAGCTGGCATCTCACTCTCTTTGAATCTTCTTTATCATGCTAAGAGGAGCAGGAAAAAGCAAAAAATTTCAGAATTGCACCTTCAATGCGGAGAAATTACTGTTTGTGCATTTACAATATTCATTGATTTTTGCCATTGAAAAACGTCCAGAAATGATTGAAGCTACTGACTGAATGAAAGGAGCTGGCATCTCACTCTCTTTGAATCTTCTTTATCATGCTAAGAGGAGCAGGAAAAAGCAAAAAATTTCAGAATTGCACCTTGCAATGCGGAGATATTACTGTTTGTGCATTTACAATATTCATTAATTTTTGCCATTGAAAAACATCATGTTATTCATATACCAGAAATGATTGAAGCTACTGACTGAATGAAAGGAGCTGGCATCTCACTCTCTTTGAATCTTCTTTATCATGCTAAGAGGAGCAGGAAAAAGCAAAAAATTTCAGAATTGCACCTTGCAATGCGGAGAAATTACTGTTTGTGCATTTACAATATTCATTGATTTTTGCCATTGAAAAACATCATGTTATTCATATACCAGAAATGTTTGAAGCTACTGACTGAATGAAAGGAGCTGGCATCTCACTCTCTTTGAATCTTCTTTATCATACTAAGAGGAGCAGGAAAAAGCAAAAAATTTCAGAATTGCACCTTGCAATGCGGAGAAATTACTGTTTGTGCATTTACAATATTCATTGATTTTTGCCATTGAAAAACGTCCAGAAATGATTGAAGCTACTGACTGAATGAAAGGAGCTGGCATCTCACTCTCTTTGAATCTTCTTTATCATGCTAAGAGGAGCAGGAAAAAGCAAAAAATTTCAGAATTGCACCTTGCAATGCGGAGAAATTACTGTTTGTGCATTTACAATATTCATTGATTTTTGCCATTGAAAAACGTCCAGAAATGATTGAAGCTACTGACTGAATGAAAGGAGCTGGCATCTCACTCTCTTTGAATCTTCTTTATCATGCTAAGAGGAGCAGGAAAAAGCAAAAATTTCAGAATTGCACCTTGCAATGCGGAGAAATTACTGTTTGTGCATTTACAATATTCATTGATTTTTGCCATTGAAAAACATCATGTTATTCATATACCAGAAATGTTTGAAGCTACTGACTGAATGAAAGGAGCTGGCATCTCACTCTCTTTGAATCTTCTTTATCATGCTAGGATTAGCAGGAAAAAGCAAAAAATTTCAGAATTGCACCTTGCAATGTGGAGATATTACTGTTTGTGCATTTACAATATTCATTGATTTTTGCCATTGAAAAACATGTTTTTCATATACCAGAAATGTTTGAAGCTACTGACTGAATGAAAGGAGCTGGCATCTCACTCTCTTTGAATCTTCTTTATCATGCTAGGATTAACAGGAAAAAGCTAAAAATTTCAGAATTGCACCGTGCAATGTGGAGATATTACTGTTTGTGCATTTACAATATTCATTGATTTTTGCCATTGAAAAACATGTTTTTCATATACCAGAAATGTTTGAAGCTACTGACTGAATGAAAGGAGCTGGCATCTCACTCTCTTTGAATCTTCTTTATCATGCTAGGATTAGCAGGAAAAAGCAAAAAATTTCAGAATTGCACCTTGCAATGCGGAGAAATTACTGTTTGTGCATTTACAATATTCATTGATTTTTGCCATTGAAAAACATCATGTTATTCATATACCAGAAATGTTTGAAGCTACTGACTGAATGAAAGGAGCTGGCATCTCACTCTCTTTGAATCTTCTTTATCATACTAAGAGGAGCAGGAAAAAGCAAAAAATTTCAGAATTGCACCTTGCAATGCGGAGAAATTACTGTTTGTGCATTTACAATATTCATTGATTTTTGCCATTGAAAAACGTCCAGAAATGATTGAAGCTACTGACTGAATGAAAGGAGCTGGCATCTCACTCTCTTTGAATCTTCTTTATCATGCTAAGAGGAGCAGGAAAAAGCAAAAAATTTCAGAATTGCACCTTGCAATGCGGAGAAATTACTGTTTGTGCATTTACAATATTCATTGATTTTTGCCATTGAAAAACATCATGTTATTCATATACCAGAAATGATTGAAGCTACTGACTGAATGAAAGGAGCTGGCATATCACTCTCTTTGAATCTTCTTTATCATGCTAAGAGGAGCAGGAAAAAGCAAAAAATTTCAGAATTGCACCTTGCAATGCGGAGAAATTACTGTTTGTGCATTTACAATATTCATTGATTTTTGCCATTGAAAAACGTCCAGAAATGATTGAAGCTACTGACTGAATGAAAGGAGCTGGCATCTCACTCTCTGAATCTTCTTTATCATGCTAAGAGGAGCAGGAAAAAGCAAAACATTTCAGAATTGCACCTTGCAATGCGGAGAAATTACTGTTTGTGCATTTACAATATTCATTGATTTTTGCCATTGAAAAACGTCCAGAAATGATTGAAGCTACTGACTGAATGAAAGGAGCTCTCATCTCACTCTCTTTGAATCTTCTTTATCATGCTAAGAGGAGCAGGAAAAAGCAAAAAATTTCAGAATTGCACCTTGCAATGCGGAGAAATTACTGTTTGTGCATTTACAATATTCATTGATTTTTGCCATTGAAAAACATCATGTTATTCATATACCAGAAATGTTTGAAGCTACTGACTGAATGAAAGGAGCTGGCATCTCACTCTCTTTGAATCTTCTTTATCATGCTAAGAGGAGCAGGAAAAAGCAAAAAATTTCAGAATTGCACCTTGCAATGCGGAGATATTTCTGTTTGTGCATTTACAATATTCATTAATTTTTGCCATTGAAAAACATCATGTTATTCATATACCAGAAATGTTTGAAGCTACTGACTGAATGAAAGGAGCTGGCATCTCACTCTCTTTGAATCTTCTTTATCATACTAAGAGGAGCAGGAAAAAGCAAAAAATTTCAGAATTGCACCTTGCAATGCGGAGAAATTACTGTTTGTGCATTTACAATATTCATTGATTTTTGCCATTGAAAAACGTCCAGAAATGATTGAAGCTACTGACTGAATGAAAGGAGCTGGCATCTCACTCTCTTTGAATCTTCTTTATCATGCTAAGAGGAGCAGGAAAAAGCAAAAAATTTCAGAATTGCACCTTGCAATGCGGAGAAATTACTGTTTGTGCATTTACAATATTCATTGATTTTTGCCATTGAAAAACGTCCAGAAATGATTGAAGCTACTGACTGAATGAAAGGAGCTGGCATCTCACTCTCTTTGAATCTTCTTTATCATGCTAAGAGGAGCAGGAAAAAGCAAAAATTTCAGAATTGCACCTTGCAATGCGGAGAAATTACTGTTTGTGCATTTACAATATTCATTGATTTTTGCCATTGAAAAACATCATGTTATTCATATACCAGAAATGTTTGAAGCTACTGACTGAATGAAAGGAGCTGGCATCTCACTCTCTTTGAATCTTCTTTATCATGCTAGGATTAGCAGGAAAAAGCAAAAAATTTCAGAATTGCACCTTGCAATGTGGAGATATTACTGTTTGTGCATTTACAATATTCATTGATTTTTGCCATTGAAAAACATGTTTTTCATATACCAGAAATGTTTGAAGCTACTGACTGAATGAAAGGAGCTGGCATCTCACTCTCTTTGAATCTTCTTTATCATGCTAGGATTAACAGGAAAAAGCTAAAAATTTCAGAATTGCACCGTGCAATGTGGAGATATTACTGTTTGTGCATTTACAATATTCATTGATTTTTGCCATTGAAAAACATGTTTTTCATATACCAGAAATGTTTGAAGCTACTGACTGAATGAAAGGAGCTGGCATCTCACTCTCTTTGAATCTTCTTTATCATGCTAGGATTAGCAGGAAAAAGCAAAAAATTTCAGAATTGCACCTTGCAATGTGGAGATATTACTGTTTGTGCATTTACAATATTCATTGATTTTTGCCATTGAAAAACATGTTTTTCATATACCAGAAATGTTTGAAGCTACTGACTGAATGAAAGGAGCTGGCATCTCACTCTCTTTGAATCTTCTTTATCATGCTAGGATTAACAGGAAAAAGCTAAAAATTTCAGAATTGCACCGTGCAATGTGGAGATATTACTGTTTGTGCATTTACAATATTCATTGATTTTTGCCATTGAAAAACATGTTTTTCATATACCAGAAATGTTTGAAGCTACTGACTGAATGAAAGGAGCTGGCATCTCAATCTCTTTGAATCTTCTTTATCATGCTAGGATTAGCAGGAAAAAGCAAAAAATTTCAGAATTGCACCTTGCAATGTGGAGATATTACTGTTTGTGCATTTACAATATTCATTGATTTTTGCCATTGAAAAACATGTTTTTCATATACCAGAAATGTTTGAAGCTACTGACTGAATGAAAGGAGCTGGCATCTCACTCTCTTTGAATCTTCTTTATCATGCTAGGATTAACAGGAAAAAGCAAAGAATTTCAGAATTGCACCTTGCAATGTGGAGATATTACTGTTTGTGCATTTACAATATTCATTGATTTTTGCCATTGAAAAACATGTTTTTCATATACCAGAAATGTTTGAAGCTACTGACTGAATGAAAGGAGCTGGCATCTCACTCTCTTTGAATCTTCTTTATCATGCTAGGATTAACAGGAAAAAGCTAAAAATTTCAGAATTGCACCATGCAATGTGGAGATATTACTGTTTGTGCATTTACAATATTCATTGATTTTTGCCATTGAAAAACATGTTTTTCATATACCAGAAATGTTTGAAGCTACTGACTGAATGAAAGGAGCTGGCATCTCACTCTCTTTGAATCTTCTTTATCATGCTAGGATTAGCAGGAAAAAGCAAAAAATTTCAGAATTGCACCTTGCAATGTGGATATTACTGTTTGTGCATTTACAATATTCATTGATTTTTGCCATTGAAAAACATGTTTTTCATATACCAGAAATGTTTGAAGCTACTGACTGAATGAAAGGAGCTGGCATCTCACTCTCTTTGAATCTTCTTTATCATGCTAGGATTAACAGGAAAAAGCTAAAAATTTCAGAATTGCACCGTGCAATGTGGAGATATTACTGTTTGTGCATTTACAATATTCATTGATTTTTGCCATTGAAAAACATGTTTTTCATATACCAGAAATGTTTGAAGCTACTGACTGAATGAAAGGAGCTGGCATCTCACTCTCTTTGAATCTTCTTTATCATGCTAGGATTAGCAGGAAAAAGCAAAAAATTTCAGAATTGCACCTTGCAATGTGGAGATATTACTGTTTGTGCATTTACAATATTCATTGATTTTTGCCATTGAAAAACATGTTTTTCATATACCAGAAATGTTTGAAGCTACTCACTGAATGAAAGGAGCTGGCATCTCACTCTCTTTGAATCTTCTTTATCATGCTAGGATTAACAGGAAAAAGCAAAAAATTTCAGAATTGCACCTTGCAATGTGGAGATATTACTGTTTGTGCATTTACAATATTCATTGATTTTTGCCATTGAAAAACATGTTTTTCATATACCAGAAATGTTTGAAGCTACTGACTGAATGAAAGGAGCTGGCATCTCACTCTCTTTGAATCTTCTTTATCATGCTAGGATTAACAGGAAAAAGCTAAAAATTTCAGAATTGCACCGTGCAATGTTGAGATATTACTGTTTGTGCATTTACAATATTCATTGATTTTTGCCATTGAAAAACATGTTTTTCATATACCAGAAATGTTTGAAGCTACTGACTGAATGAAAGGAGCTGGCATCTCACTCTCTTTGAATCTTCTTTGTCATGCTAGGATTAGCAGGAAAAAGCAAAAAATTTCAGAATTGCACCTTGCAATGTGGAGATATTACTGTTTGTGCATTTACAATATTCATTGATTTTTGCCATTGAAAAACATGTTTTTCATATACCAGAAATGTTTGAAGCTACTGACTGAATGAAAGGAGCTGGCATCTCACTCTCTTTGAATCTTCTTTATCATGCTAGGATTAACAGGAAAAAGCTAAAAATTTCAGAATTGCACCATGCAATGTGGAGATATTACTGTTTGTGCATTTACAATATTCATTGATTTTTGCCATTGAAAAACATGTTTTTCATATACCAGAAATGTTTGAAGCTACTGACTGAATGAAAGGAGCTGGCATCTCACTCTCTTTGAATCTTCTTTGTCATGCTAGGATTAGCAGGAAAAAGCAAAAAATTTCAGAATTGCACCTTGCAATGTGGAGATATTACTGTTTGTGCATTTACAATATTCATTGATTTTTGCCATTGAAAAACATGTTTTTCATATACCAGAAATGTTTGAAGCTACTGACTGAATGAAAGGAGCTGGCATCTCACTCTCTTTGAATCTTCTTTATCATGCTAGGATTAACAGGAAAAAGCTAAAAATTTCAGAATTGCACCATGCAATGTGGAGATATTACTGTTTGTGCATTTACAATATTCATTGATTTTTGCCATTGAAAAACATGTTTTTCATATACCAGAAATGTTTGAAGCTACTGACTGAATGAAAGGAGCTGGCATCTCACTCTCTTTGAATCTTCTTTATCATGCTAGGATTAGCAGGAAAAAGCAAAAAATTTCAGAATTGCACCTTGCAATGTGGATATTACTGTTTGTGCATTTACAATATTCATTGATTTTTGCCATTGAAAAACATGTTTTTCATATACCAGAAATGTTTGAAGCTACTGACTGAATGAAAGGAGCTGGCATCTCACTCTCTTTGAATCTTCTTTATCATGCTAGGATTAACAGGAAAAAGCTAAAAATTTCAGAATTGCACCGTGCAATGTGGAGATATTACTGTTTGTGCATTTACAATATTCATTGATTTTTGCCATTGAAAAACATGTTTTTCATATACCAGAAATGTTTGAAGCTACTGACTGAATGAAAGGAGCTGGCATCTCACTCTCTTTGAATCTTCTTTATCATGCTAGGATTAGCAGGAAAAAGCAAAAAATTTCAGAATTGCACCTTGCAATGTGGAGATATTACTGTTTGTGCATTTACAATATTCATTGATTTTTGCCATTGAAAAACATGTTTTTCATATACCAGAAATGTTTGAAGCTACTCACTGAATGAAAGGAGCTGGCATCTCACTCTCTTTGAATCTTCTTTATCATGCTAGGATTAACAGGAAAAAGCAAAAAATTTCAGAATTGCACCTTGCAATGTGGAGATATTACTGTTTGTGCATTTACAATATTCATTGATTTTTGCCATTGAAAAACATGTTTTTCATATACCAGAAATGTTTGAAGCTACTGACTGAATGAAAGGAGCTGGCATCTCACTCTCTTTGAATCTTCTTTATCATGCTAGGATTAACAGGAAAAAGCTAAAAATTTCAGAATTGCACCGTGCAATGTTGAGATATTACTGTTTGTGCATTTACAATATTCATTGATTTTTGCCATTGAAAAACATGTTTTTCATATACCAGAAATGTTTGAAGCTACTGACTGAATGAAAGGAGCTGGCATCTCACTCTCTTTGAATCTTCTTTGTCATGCTAGGATTAGCAGGAAAAAGCAAAAAATTTCAGAATTGCACCTTGCAATGTGGAGATATTACTGTTTGTGCATTTACAATATTCATTGATTTTTGCCATTGAAAAACATGTTTTTCATATACCAGAAATGTTTGAAGCTACTGACTGAATGAAAGGAGCTGGCATCTCACTCTCTTTGAATCTTCTTTATCATGCTAGGATTAACAGGAAAAAGCTAAAAATTTCATAATTGCACCGTGCAATGTGGAGATATTACTGTTTGTGCATTTACAATATTCATTGATTTTTGCCATTGAAAAACATGTTTTTCATATACCAGAAATGTTTGAAGCTACTGACTGAATGAAAGGAGCTGGCATCTCACTCTCTTTGAATCTTCTTTATCATGCTAGGATTAACAGGAAAAAGCTAAAAATTTCAGAATTGCACCGTGCAATGTGGAGATATTACTGTTTGTGCATTTACAATATTCATTGATTTTTGCCATTGAAAAACATGTTTTTCATATACCAGAAATGTTTGAAGCTACTGACTGAATGAAAGGAGCTGGCATCTCACTCTCTTTGAATCTTTATCATGCTAGGATTAGCAGGAAAAAGCAAAAATTTTCAGAATTGCACCTTGCAATGTGGAGATATTACTGTTTGTGCATTTACAATATTCATTGATTTTTGCCATTGAAAAACATGTTTTTCATATACCAGAAATGTTTGAAGCTACTGACTGAATGAAAGGAGCTGGCATCTCACTCTCTTTGAATCTTCTTTATCATGCTAAGAGGAGCAGGAAAAAGAAAAAATTTCAGAATTGCACCTTGCAATGCGGAGAAATTACTGTTTGTGCATTTACAATATTCATTGATTTTTGCCATTGAAAAACATCATGTTATTCATATACCAGAAATGTTTGAAGCTACTGACTGAATGAAAGGAGCTGGCATCTCACTCTCTTTGAATCTTCTTTATCATGCTAGGATTAGCAGGAAAAAGCAAAAAATTTCAGAATTGCACCTTGCAATGTGGAGATATTACTGTTTGTGCATTTACAATATTCATTGATTTTTGCCATTGAAAAACATGTTTTTCATATACCAGAAATGTTTGAAGCTACTGACTGAATGAAAGGAGCTGGCATCTCACTCTCTTTGAATCTTCTTTATCATGCTAGGATTAACAGGAAAAAGCTAAAAATTTCAGAATTGCACCGTGCAATGTGGAGATATTACTGTTTGTGCATTTACAATATTCATTGATTTTTGCCATTGAAAAACATGTTTTTCATATACCAGAAATGTTTGAAGCTACTGACTGAATGAAAGGAGCTGGCATCTCACTCTCTTTGAATCTTCTTTATCATGCTAGGATTAGCAGGAAAAAGCAAAAAATTTCAGAATTGCACCTTGCAATGTGGAGATATTACTGTTTGTGCATTTACAATATTCATTGATTTTTGCCATTGAAAAACATGTTTTTCATATACCAGAAATGTTTGAAGCTACTGACTGAATGAAAGGAGCTGGCATCTCACTCTCTTTGAATCTTCTTTATCATGCTAGGATTAACAGGAAAAAGCTAAAAATTTCAGAATTGCACCGTGCAATGTGGAGATATTACTGTTTGTGCATTTACAATATTCATTGATTTTTGCCATTGAAAAACATGTTTTTCATATACCAGAAATGTTTGAAGCTACTGACTGAATGAAAGGAGCTGGCATCTCACTCTCTTTGAATCTTCTTTATCATGCTAGGATTAGCAGGAAAAAGCAAAAAATTTCAGAATTGCACCTTGCAATGTGGAGATATTACTGTTTGTGCATTTACAATATTCATTGATTTTTGCCATTGAAAAACATGTTTTTCATATACCAGAAATGTTTGAAGCTACTGACTGAATGAAAGGAGCTGGCATCTCACTCTCTTTGAATCTTCTTTATCATGCTAGGATTAACAGGAAAAAGCAAAGAATTTCAGAATTGCACCTTGCAATGTGGAGATATTACTGTTTGTGCATTTACAATATTCATTGATTTTTGCCATTGAAAAACATGTTTTTCATATACCAGAAATGTTTGAAGCTACTGACTGAATGAAAGGAGCTGGCATCTCACTCTCTTTGAATCTTCTTTATCATGCTAGGATTAACAGGAAAAAGCTAAAAATTTCAGAATTGCACCGTGCAATGTGGAGATATTACTGTTTGTGCATTTACAATATTCATTGATTTTTGCCATTGAAAAACATGTTTTTCATATACCAGAAATGTTTGAAGCTACTGACTGAATGAAAGGAGCTGGCATCTCACTCTCTTTGAATCTTCTTTATCATGCTAGGATTAGCAGGAAAAAGCAAAAAATTTCAGAATTGCACCTTGCAATGTGGATATTACTGTTTGTGCATTTACAATATTCATTGATTTTTGCCATTGAAAAACATGTTTTTCATATACCAGAAATGTTTGAAGCTACTGACTGAATGAAAGGAGCTGGCATCTCACTCTCTATGAATCTTCTTTATCATGCTAGGATTAACAGGAAAAAGCTAAAAATTTCAGAATTGCACCGTGCAATGTGGAGATATTACTGTTTGTGCATTTACAATATTCATTGATTTTTGCCATTGAAAAACATGTTTTTCATATACCAGAAATGTTTGAAGCTACTGACTGAATGAAAGGAGCTGGCATCTCACTCTCTTTGAATCTTCTTTATCATGCTAGGATTAGCAGGAAAAAGCAAAAAATTTCAGAATTGCACCTTGCAATGTGGAGATATTACTGTTTGTGCATTTACAATATTCATTGATTTTTGCCATTGAAAAACATGTTTTTCATATACCAGAAATGTTTGAAGCTACTCACTGAATGAAAGGAGCTGGCATCTCACTCTCTTTGAATCTTCTTTATCATGCTAGGATTAACAGGAAAAAGCAAAAAATTTCAGAATTGCACCTTGCAATGTGGAGATATTACTGTTTGTGCATTTACAATATTCATTGATTTTTGCCATTGAAAAACATGTTTTTCATATACCAGAAATGTTTGAAGCTACTGACTGAATGAAAGGAGCTGGCATCTCACTCTCTTTGAATCTTCTTTATCATGCTAGGATTAACAGGAAAAAGCTAAAAATTTCAGAATTGCACCGTGCAATGTTGAGATATTACTGTTTGTGCATTTACAATATTCATTGATTTTTGCCATTGAAAAACATGTTTTTCATATACCAGAAATGTTTGAAGCTACTGACTGAATGAAAGGAGCTGGCTTCTCACTCTCTTTGAATCTTCTTTGTCATGCTAGGATTAGCAGGAAAAAGCAAAAAATTTCAGAATTGCACCTTGCAATGTGGAGATATTACTGTTTGTGCATTTACAATATTCATTGATTTTTGCCATTGAAAAACATGTTTTTCATATACCAGAAATGTTTGAAGCTACTGACTGAATGAAAGGAGCTGGCATCTCACTCTCTTTGAATCTTCTTTATCATGCTAGGATTAACAGGAAAAAGCTAAAAATTTCATAATTGCACCGTGCAATGTGGAGATATTACTGTTTGTGCATTTACAATATTCATTGATTTTTGCCATTGAAAAACATGTTTTTCATATACCAGAAATGTTTGAAGCTACTGACTGAATGAAAGGAGCTGGCATCTCACTCTCTTTGAATCTTCTTTATCATGCTAGGATTAACAGGAAAAAGCTAAAAATTTCAGAATTGCACCGTGCAATGTGGAGATATTACTGTTTGTGCATTTACAATATTCATTGATTTTTGCCATTGAAAAACATGTTTTTCATATACCAGAAATGTTTGAAGCTACTGACTGAATGAAAGGAGCTGGCATCTCACTCTCTTTGAATCTTTATCATGCTAGGATTAGCAGGAAAAAGCAAAAAATTTCAGAATTGCACCTTGCAATGTGGAGATATTACTGTTTGTGCATTTACAATATTCATTGATTTTTGCCATTGAAAAACATGTTTTTCATATACCAGAAATGTTTGAAGCTACTGACTGAATGAAAGGAGCTGGCATCTCACTCTCTTTGAATCTTCTTTATCATGCTAGGATTAACAGGAAAAAGCTAAAAATTTCAGAATTGCACCGTGCAATGTGGAGATATTACTGTTTGTGCATTTACAATATTCATTGATTTTTGCCATTGAAAAACATGTTTTTCATATACCAGAAATGTTTGAAGCTACTGACTGAATGAAAGGAGCTGGCATCTCACTCTCTTTGAATCTTCTTTATCATGCTAGGATTAACAGGAAAAAGCAAAAAATTTCAGAATTGCACCTTGCAATGTGGAGATATTACTGTTTGTGCATTTACAATATTCATTGATTTTTGCCATTGAAAAACATGTTTTTCATATACCAGAAATGTTTGAAGCTACTGACTGAATGAAAGGAGCTGGCATCTCACTCTCTTTGAATCTTCTTTATCATGCTAGGATTAACAGGAAAAAGCTAAAAATTTCAGAATTGCACCGTGCAATGTGGAGATATTACTGTTTGTGCATTTACAATATTCATTGATTTTTGCCATTGAAAAACATGTTTTTCATATACCAGAAATGTTTGAAGCTACTGACTGAATGAAAGGAGCTGGCATTTCACTCTCTTTGAATCTTCTTTATCATGCTAGGATTAGCAGGAAAAAGCAAAAAATTTCAGAATTGCACCTTGCAATGTGGAGATATTACTGTTTGTGCATTTACAATATTCATTGATTTTTGCCATTGAAAAACATGTTTTTCATATACCAGAAATGTTTGAAGCTACTCACTGAATGAAAGGAGCTGGCATCTCACTCTCTTTGAATCTTCTTTATCATGCTAGGATTAACAGGAAAAAGCAAAAAATTTCAGAATTGCACCTTGCAATGTGGAGATATTACTGTTTGTGCATTTACAATATTCATTGATTTTTGCCATTGAAAAACATGTTTTTCATATACCAGAAATGTTTGAAGCTACTGACTGAATGAAAGGAGCTGGCATCTCACTCTCTTTGAATCTTCTTTATCATGCTAGGATTAACAGGAAAAAGCTAAAAATTTCAGAATTGCACCGTGCAATGTTGAGATATTACTGTTTGTGCATTTACAATATTCATTGATTTTTGCCATTGAAAAACATGTTTTTCATATACCAGAAATGTTTGAAGCTACTGACTGAATGAAAGGAGCTGGCATCTCACTCTCTTTGAATCTTCTTTGTCATGCTAGGATTAGCAGGAAAAAGCAAAAAATTTCAGAATTGCACCTTGCAATGTGGAGATATTACTGTTTGTGCATTTACAATATTCATTGATTTTTGCCATTGAAAAACATGTTTTTCATATACCAGAAATGTTTGAAGCTACTGACTGAATGAAAGGAGCTGGCATCTCACTCTCTTTGAATCTTCTTTATCATGCTAGGATTAACAGGAAAAAGCTAAAAATTTCATAATTGCACCGTGCAATGTGGAGATATTACTGTTTGTGCATTTACAATATTCATTGATTTTTGCCATTGAAAAACATGTTTTTCATATACCAGAAATGTTTGAAGCTACTGACTGAATGAAAGGAGCTGGCATCTCACTCTCTTTGAATCTTCTTTATCATGCTAGGATTAACAGGAAAAAGCTAAAAATTTCAGAATTGCACCGTGCAATGTGGAGATATTACTGTTTGTGCATTTACAATATTCATTGATTTTTGCCATTGAAAAACATGTTTTTCATATACCAGAAATGTTTGAAGCTACTGACTGAATGAAAGGAGCTGGCATCTCACTCTCTTTGAATCTTTATCATGCTAGGATTAGCAGGAAAAAGCAAAAAATTTCAGAATTGCACCTTGCAATGTGGAGATATTACTGTTTGTGCATTTACAATATTCATTGATTTTTGCCATTGAAAAACATGTTTTTCATATACCAGAAATGTTTGAAGCTACTGACTGAATGAAAGGAGCTGGCATCTCACTCTCTTTGAATCTTCTTTATCATGCTAGGATTAACAGGAAAAAGCTAAAAATTTCAGAATTGCACCGTGCAATGTGGAGATATTACTGTTTGTGCATTTACAATATTCATTGATTTTTGCCATTGAAAAACATGTTTTTCATATACCAGAAATGTTTGAAGCTACTGACTGAATGAAAGGAGCTGGCATCTCACTCTCTTTGAATCTTCTTTATCATGCTAGGATTAACAGGAAAAAGCAAAAAATTTCAGAATTGCACCTTGCAATGTGGAGATATTACTGTTTGTGCATTTACAATATTCATTGATTTTTGCCATTGAAAAACATGTTTTTCATATACCAGAAATGTTTGAAGCTACTGACTGAATGAAAGGAGCTGGCATCTCACTCTCTTTGAATCTTCTTTATCATGCTAGGATTAACAGGAAAAAGCTAAAAATTTCAGAATTGCACCGTGCAATGTGGAGATATTACTGTTTGTGCATTTACAATATTCATTGATTTTTGTCATTGAAAAACATGTTTTTCATATACCAGAAATGTTTGAAGCTACTGACTGAATGAAAGGAGCTGGCATCTCACTCTCTTTGAATCTTCTTTATCATGCTAGGATTAGCAGGAAAAAGCAAAAAATTTCAGAATTGCACCTTGCAATGTGGAGATATTACTGTTTGTGCATTTACAATATTCATTGATTTTTGCCATTGAAAAACATGTTTTTCATATACCAGAAATGTTTGAAGCTACTCACTGAATGAAAGGAGCTGGCATCTCACTCTCTTTGAATCTTCTTTATCATGCTAGGATTAACAGGAAAAAGCAAAAAATTTCAGAATTGCACCTTGCAATGTGGAGATATTACTGTTTGTGCATTTACAATATTCATTGATTTTTGCCATTGAAAAACATGTTTTTCATATACCAGAAATGTTTGAAGCTACTGACTGAATGAAAGGAGCTGGCATCTCACTCTCTTTGAATCTTCTTTATCATGCTAGGATTAACAGGAAAAAGCTAAAAATTTCAGAATTGCACCGTGCAATGTTGAGATATTACTGTTTGTGCATTTACAATATTCATTGATTTTTGCCATTGAAAAACATGTTTTTCATATACCAGAAATGTTTGAAGCTACTGACTGAATGAAAGGAGCTGGCATCTCACTCTCTTTGAATCTTCTTTGTCATGCTAGGATTAGCAGGAAAAAGCAAAAAATTTCAGAATTGCACCTTGCAATGTGGAGATATTACTGTTTGTGCATTTACAATATTCATTGATTTTTGCCATTGAAAAACATGTTTTTCATATACCAGAAATGTTTGAAGCTACTGACTGAATGAAAGGAGCTGGCATCTCACTCTCTTTGAATCTTCTTTATCATGCTAGGATTAACAGGAAAAAGCTAAAAATTTCATAATTGCACCGTGCAATGTGGAGATATTACTGTTTGTGCATTTACAATATTCATTGATTTTTGCCATTGAAAAACATGTTTTTCATATACCAGAAATGTTTGAAGCTACTGACTGAATGAAAGGAGCTGGCATCTCACTCTCTTTGAATCTTCTTTATCATGCTAGGATTAACAGGAAAAAGCTAAAAATTTCAGAATTGCACCGTGCAATGTGGAGATATTACTGTTTGTGCATTTACAATATTCATTGATTTTTGCCATTGAAAAACATGTTTTTCATATACCAGAAATGTTTGAAGCTACTGACTGAATGAAAGGAGCTGGCATCTCACTCTCTTTGAATCTTTATCATGCTAGGATTAGCAGGAAAAAGCAAAAAATTTCAGAATTGCACCTTGCAATGTGGAGATATTACTGTTTGTGCATTTACAATATTCATTGATTTTTGCCATTGAAAAACATGTTTTTCATATACCAGAAATGTTTGAAGCTACTGACTGAATGAAAGGAGCTGGCATCTCACTCTCTTTGAATCTTCTTTATCATGCTAAGAGGAGCAGGAAAAAGCAAAAATTTCAGAATTGCACCTTGCAATGCGGAGAAATTACTGTTTGTGCATTTACAATATTCATTGATTTTTGCCATTGAAAAACATCATGTTATTCATATACCAGAAATGTTTGAAGCTACTGACTGAATGAAAGGAGCTGGCATCTCACTCTCTTTGAATCTTCTTTATCATGCTAGGATTAGCAGGAAAAAGCAAAAAATTTCAGAATTGCACCTTGCAATGTGGAGATATTACTGTTTGTGCATTTACAATATTCATTGATTTTTGCCATTGAAAAACATGTTTTTCATATACCAGAAATGTTTGAAGCTACTGACTGAATGAAAGGAGCTGGCATCTCACTCTCTTTGAATCTTCTTTATCATGCTAGGATTAACAGGAAAAAGCTAAAAATTTCAGAATTGCACCGTGCAATGTGGAGATATTACTGTTTGTGCATTTACAATATTCATTGATTTTTGCCATTGAAAAACATGTTTTTCATATACCAGAAATGTTTGAAGCTACTGACTGAATGAAAGGAGCTGGCATCTCACTCTCTTTGAATCTTCTTTATCATGCTAGGATTAGCAGGAAAAAGCAAAAAATTTCAGAATTGCACCTTGCAATGTGGAGATATTACTGTTTGTGCATTTACAATATTCATTGATTTTTGCCATTGAAAAACATGTTTTTCATATACCAGAAATGTTTGAAGCTACTGACTGAATGAAAGGAGCTGGCATCTCACTCTCTTTGAATCTTCTTTATCATGCTAGGATTAACAGGAAAAAGCTAAAAATTTCAGAATTGCACCGTGCAATGTGGAGATATTACTGTTTGTGCATTTACAATATTCATTGATTTTTGCCATTGAAAAACATGTTTTTCATATACCAGAAATGTTTGAAGCTACTGACTGAATGAAAGGAGCTGGCATCTCACTCTCTTTGAATCTTCTTTATCATGCTAGGATTAGCAGGAAAAAGCAAAAAATTTCAGAATTGCACCTTGCAATGTGGAGATATTACTGTTTGTGCATTTACAATATTCATTGATTTTTGCCATTGAAAAACATGTTTTTCATATACCAGAAATGTTTGAAGCTACTGACTGAATGAAAGGAGCTGGCATCTCACTCTCTTTGAATCTTCTTTATCATGCTAGGATTAACAGGAAAAAGCAAAGAATTTCAGAATTGCACCTTGCAATGTGGAGATATTACTGTTTGTGCATTTACAATATTCATTGATTTTTGCCATTGAAAAACATGTTTTTCATATACCAGAAATGTTTGAAGCTACTGACTGAATGAAAGGAGCTGGCATCTCACTCTCTTTGAATCTTCTTTATCATGCTAGGATTAACAGGAAAAAGCTAAAAATTTCAGAATTGCACCGTGCAATGTGGAGATATTACTGTTTGTGCATTTACAATATTCATTGATTTTTGCCATTGAAAAACATGTTTTTCATATACCAGAAATGTTTGAAGCTACTGACTGAATGAAAGGAGCTGGCATCTCACTCTCTTTGAATCTTCTTTATCATGCTAGGATTAGCAGGAAAAAGCAAAAAATTTCAGAATTGCACCTTGCAATGTGGATATTACTGTTTGTGCATTTACAATATTCATTGATTTTTGCCATTGAAAAACATGTTTTTCATATACCAGAAATGTTTGAAGCTACTGACTGAATGAAAGGAGCTGGCATCTCACTCTCTTTGAATCTTCTTTATCATGCTAGGATTAACAGGAAAAAGCTAAAAATTTCAGAATTGCACCGTGCAATGTGGAGATATTACTGTTTGTGCATTTACAATATTCATTGATTTTTGCCATTGAAAAACATGTTTTTCATATACCAGAAATGTTTGAAGCTACTGACTGAATGAAAGGAGCTGGCATCTCACTCTCTTTGAATCTTCTTTATCATGCTAGGATTAGCAGGAAAAAGCAAAAAATTTCAGAATTGCACCTTGCAATGTGGAGATATTACTGTTTGTGCATTTACAATATTCATTGATTTTTGCCATTGAAAAACATGTTTTTCATATACCAGAAATGTTTGAAGCTACTCACTGAATGAAAGGAGCTGGCATCTCACTCTCTTTGAATCTTCTTTATCATGCTAGGATTAACAGGAAAAAGCAAAAAATTTCAGAATTGCACCTTGCAATGTGGAGATATTACTGTTTGTGCATTTACAATATTCATTGATTTTTGCCATTGAAAAACATGTTTTTCATATACCAGAAATGTTTGAAGCTACTGACTGAATGAAAGGAGCTGGCATCTCACTCTCTTTGAATCTTCTTTATCATGCTAGGATTAACAGGAAAAAGCTAAAAATTTCAGAATTGCACCGTGCAATGTTGAGATATTACTGTTTGTGCATTTACAATATTCATTGATTTTTGCCATTGAAAAACATGTTTTTCATATACCAGAAATGTTTGAAGCTACTGACTGAATGAAAGGAGCTGGCTTCTCACTCTCTTTGAATCTTCTTTGTCATGCTAGGATTAGCCGGAAAAAGCAAAAAATTTCAGAATTGCACCTTGCAATGTGGAGATATTACTGTTTGTGCATTTACAATATTCATTGATTTTTGCCATTGAAAAACATGTTTTTCATATACCAGAAATGTTTGAAGCTACTGACTGAATGAAAGGAGCTGGCATCTCACTCTCTTTGAATCTTCTTTATCATGCTAGGATTAACAGGAAAAAGCTAAAAATTTCATAATTGCACCGTGCAATGTGGAGATATTACTGTTTGTGCATTTACAATATTCATTGATTTTTGCCATTGAAAAACATGTTTTTCATATACCAGAAATGTTTGAAGCTACTGACTGAATGAAAGGAGCTGGCATCTCACTCTCTTTGAATCTTCTTTATCATGCTAGGATTAACAGGAAAAAGCTAAAAATTTCAGAATTGCACCGTGCAATGTGGAGATATTACTGTTTGTGCATTTACAATATTCATTGATTTTTGCCATTGAAAAACATGTTTTTCATATACCAGAAATGTTTGAAGCTACTGACTGAATGAAAGGAGCTGGCATCTCACTCTCTTTGAATCTTTATCATGCTAGGATTAGCAGGAAAAAGCAAAAAATTTCAGAATTGCACCTTGCAATGTGGAGATATTACTGTTTGTGCATTTACAATATTCATTGATTTTTGCCATTGAAAAACATGTTTTTCATATACCAGAAATGTTTGAAGCTACTGACTGAATGAAAGGAGCTGGCATCTCACTCTCTTTGAATCTTCTTTATCATGCTAGGATTAACAGGAAAAAGCAAAAAATTTCAGAATTGCACCTTGCAATGTGGAGATATTACTGTTTGTGCATTTACAATATTCATTGATTTTTGCCATTGAAAAACATGTTTTTCATATACCAGAAATGTTTGAAGCTACTGACTGAATGAAAGGAGCTGGCATCTCACTCTCTTTGAATCTTCTTTATCATGCTAGGATTAACAGGAAAAATCTAAAAATTTCAGAATTGCACCGTGCAATGTGGAGATATTACTGTTTGTGCATTTACAATATTCATTGATTTTTGCCATTGAAAAACATGTTTTTCATATACCAGAAATGTTTGAAGCTACTGACTGAATGAAAGGAGCTGGCATCTCACTCTCTTTGAATCTTCTTTATCATGCTAGGATTAGCAGGAAAAAGCAAAAAATTTCAGAATTGCACCTTGCAATGTGGAGATATTACTGTTTGTGCATTTACAATATTCATTGATTTTTGCCATTGAAAAACATGTTTTTCATATACCAGAAATGTTTGAAGCTACTGACTGAATGAAAGGAGCTGGCATCTCACTCTCTTTGAGTCTTCTTTATCATGCTAGGATTAACAGGAAAAAGCTAAAAATTTCAGAATTGCACCGTGCAATGTGGAGATATTACTGTTTGTGCATTTACAATATTCATTGATTTTTGCCATTGAAAAACATGTTTTTCATATACCAGAAATGTTTGAAGCTACTGACTGAATGAAAGGAGCTGGCATCTCACTCTCTTTGAATCTTCTTTATCATGCTAGGATTAGCAGGAAAAAGCGAAAAATTTCAGAATTGCACCTTGCAATGTGGAGATATTACTGTTTGTGCATTTACAATATTCATTGATTTTTGCCATTGAAAAACATGTTTTTCATATACCAGAAATGTTTGAAGCTACTGACTGAATGAAAGGAGCTGGCATCTCACTCTCTTTGAATCTTCTTTATCATGCTAGGATTAACAGGAAAAAGCAAAAAATTTCAGAATTGCACCTTGCAATGTGGAGATATTACTGTTTGTGCATTTACAATATTCATTGATTTTTGCCATTGAAAAACGTTTTTCATATACCAGAAATGTTTGAAGCTACTGACTGAATGAAAGGAGCTGGCATCTCACTCTCTTTGAATCTTCTTTATCATGCTAGGATTAACAGGAAAAAGCTAAAAATTTCAGAATTGCACCGTGCAATGTTGAGATATTACTGTTTGTGCATTTACAATATTCATTGATTTTTGCCATTGAAAAACATGTTTTTCATATACCAGAAATGTTTGAAGCTACTGACTGAATGAAAGGAGCTGGCATCTCACTCTCTTTGAATCTTCTTTATCATGCTAAGAGGAGCAGGAAAAAGCAAAAATTTCAGAATTGCACCTTGCAATGCGGAGAAATTACTGTTTGTGCATTTACAATATTCATTGATTTTTGCCATTGAAAAACATCATGTTATTCATATACCAGAAATGTTTGAAGCTACTGACTGAATGAAAGGAGCTGGCATCTCACTCTCTTTGAATCTTCTTTATCATGCTAGGATTAGCAGGAAAAAGCAAAAAATTTCAGAATTGCACCTTGCAATGTGGAGATATTACTGTTTGTGCATTTACAATATTCATTGATTTTTGCCATTGAAAAACATGTTTTTCATATACCAGAAATGTTTGAAGCTACTGACTGAATGAAAGGAGCTGGCATCTCACTCTCTTTGAATCTTCTTTATCATGCTAGGATTAACAGGAAAAAGCTAAAAATTTCAGAATTGCACCGTGCAATGTGGAGATATTACTGTTTGTGCATTTACAATATTCATTGATTTTTGCCATTGAAAAACATGTTTTTCATATACCAGAAATGTTTGAAGCTACTGACTGAATGAAAGGAGCTGGCATCTCACTCTCTTTGAATCTTCTTTATCATGCTAGGATTAGCAGGAAAAAGCAAAAAATTTCAGAATTGCACCTTGCAATGTGGAGATATTACTGTTTGTGCATTTACAATATTCATTGATTTTTGCCATTGAAAAACATGTTTTTCATATACCAGAAATGTTTGAAGCTACTGACTGAATGAAAGGAGCTGGCATCTCACTCTCTTTGAATCTTCTTTATCATGCTAGGATTAACAGGAAAAAGCTAAAAATTTCAGAATTGCACCGTGCAATGTGGAGATATTACTGTTTGTGCATTTACAATATTCATTGATTTTTGCCATTGAAAAACATGTTTTTCATATACCAGAAATGTTTGAAGCTACTGACTGAATGAAAGGAGCTGGCATCTCAATCTCTTTGAATCTTCTTTATCATGCTAGGATTAGCAGGAAAAAGCAAAAAATTTCAGAATTGCACCTTGCAATGTGGAGATATTACTGTTTGTGCATTTACAATATTCATTGATTTTTGCCATTGAAAAACATGTTTTTCATATACCAGAAATGTTTGAAGCTACTGACTGAATGAAAGGAGCTGGCATCTCACTCTCTTTGAATCTTCTTTATCATGCTAGGATTAACAGGAAAAAGCAAAGAATTTCAGAATTGCACCTTGCAATGTGGAGATATTACTGTTTGTGCATTTACAATATTCATTGATTTTTGCCATTGAAAAACATGTTTTTCATATACCAGAAATGTTTGAAGCTACTGACTGAATGAAAGGAGCTGGCATCTCACTCTCTTTGAATCTTCTTTATCATGCTAGGATTAACAGGAAAAAGCTAAAAATTTCAGAATTGCACCATGCAATGTGGAGATATTACTGTTTGTGCATTTACAATATTCATTGATTTTTGCCATTGAAAAACATGTTTTTCATATACCAGAAATGTTTGAAGCTACTGACTGAATGAAAGGAGCTGGCATCTCACTCTCTTTGAATCTTTTTATCATGCTAGGATTAGCAGGAAAAAGCAAAAAATTTCAGAATTGCACCTTGCAATGTGGATATTACTGTTTGTGCATTTACAATATTCATTGATTTTTGCCATTGAAAAACATGTTTTTCATATACCAGAAATGTTTGAAGCTACTGACTGAATGAAAGGAGCTGGCATCTCACTCTCTTTGAATCTTCTTTATCATGCTAGGATTAACAGGAAAAAGCTAAAAATTTCAGAATTGCACCGTGCAATGTGGAGATATTACTGTTTGTGCATTTACAATATTCATTGATTTTTGCCATTGAAAAACATGTTTTTCATATACCAGAAATGTTTGAAGCTACTGACTGAATGAAAGGAGCTGGCATCTCACTCTCTTTGAATCTTCTTTATCATGCTAGGATTAGCAGGAAAAAGCAAAAAATTTCAGAATTGCACCTTGCAATGTGGAGATATTACTGTTTGTGCATTTACAATATTCATTGATTTTTGCCATTGAAAAACATGTTTTTCATATACCAGAAATGTTTGAAGCTACTCACTGAATGAAAGGAGCTGGCATCTCACTCTCTTTGAATCTTCTTTATCATGCTAGGATTAACAGGAAAAAGCAAAAAATTTCAGAATTGCACCTTGCAATGTGGAGATATTACTGTTTGTGCATTTACAATATTCATTGATTTTTGCCATTGAAAAACATGTTTTTCATATACCAGAAATGTTTGAAGCTACTGACTGAATGAAAGGAGCTGGCATCTCACTCTCTTTGAATCTTCTTTATCATGCTAGGATTAACAGGAAAAAGCTAAAAATTTCAGAATTGCACCGTGCAATGTTGAGATATTACTGTTTGTGCATTTACAATATTCATTGATTTTTGCCATTGAAAAACATGTTTTTCATATACCAGAAATGTTTGAAGCTACTGACTGAATGAAAGGAGCTGGCATCTCACTCTCTTTGAATCTTCTTTGTCATGCTAGGATTAGCAGGAAAAAGCAAAAAATTTCAGAATTGCACCTTGCAATGTGGAGATATTACTGTTTGTGCATTTACAATATTCATTGATTTTTGCCATTGAAAAACATGTTTTTCATATACCAGAAATGTTTGAAGCTACTGACTGAATGAAAGGAGCTGGCATCTCACTCTCTTTGAATCTTCTTTATCATGCTAGGATTAACAGGAAAAAGCTAAAAATTTCATAATTGCACCGTGCAATGTGGAGATATTACTGTTTGTGCATTTACAATATTCATTGATTTTTGCCATTGAAAAACATGTTTTTCATATACCAGAAATGTTTGAAGCTACTGACTGAATGAAAGGAGCTGGCATCTCACTCTCTTTGAATCTTCTTTATCATGCTAGGATTAACAGGAAAAAGCTAAAAATTTCAGAATTGCACCGTGCAATGTGGAGATATTACTGTTTGTGCATTTACAATATTCATTGATTTTTGCCATTGAAAAACATGTTTTTCATATACCAGAAATGTTTGAAGCTACTGACTGAATGAAAGGAGCTGGCATCTCACTCTCTTTGAATCTTTATCATGCTAGGATTAGCAGGAAAAAGCAAAAAATTTCAGAATTGCACCTTGCAATGTGGAGATATTACTGTTTGTGCATTTACAATATTCATTGATTTTTGCCATTGAAAAACATGTTTTTCATATACCAGAAATGTTTGAAGCTACTGACTGAATGAAAGGAGCTGGCATCTCACTCTCTTTGAATCTTCTTTATCATGCTAAGAGGAGCAGGAAAAAGAAAAAATTTCAGAATTGCACCTTGCAATGCGGAGAAATTACTGTTTGTGCATTTACAATATTCATTGATTTTTGCCATTGAAAAACATCATGTTATTCATATACCAGAAATGTTTGAAGCTACTGACTGAATGAAAGGAGCTGGCATCTCACTCTCTTTGAATCTTCTTTATCATGCTAGGATTAGCAGGAAAAAGCAAAAAATTTCAGAATTGCACCTTGCAATGTGGAGATATTACTGTTTGTGCATTTACAATATTCATTGATTTTTGCCATTGAAAAACATGTTTTTCATATACCAGAAATGTTTGAAGCTACTGACTGAATGAAAGGAGCTGGCATCTCACTCTCTTTGAATCTTCTTTATCATGCTAGGATTAACAGGAAAAAGCTAAAAATTTCAGAATTGCACCGTGCAATGTGGAGATATTACTGTTTGTGCATTTACAATATTCATTGATTTTTGCCATTGAAAAACATGTTTTTCATATACCAGAAATGTTTGAAGCTACTGACTGAATGAAAGGAGCTGGCATCTCACTCTCTTTGAATCTTCTTTATCATGCTAGGATTAGCAGGAAAAAGCAAAAAATTTCAGAATTGCACCTTGCAATGTGGAGATATTACTGTTTGTGCATTTACAATATTCATTGATTTTTGCCATTGAAAAACATGTTTTTCATATACCAGAAATGTTTGAAGCTACTGACTGAATGAAAGGAGCTGGCATCTCACTCTCTTTGAATCTTCTTTATCATGCTAGGATTAACAGGAAAAAGCTAAAAATTTCAGAATTGCACCGTGCAATGTGGAGATATTACTGTTTGTGCATTTACAATATTCATTGATTTTTGCCATTGAAAAACATGTTTTTCATATACCAGAAATGTTTGAAGCTACTGACTGAATGAAAGGAGCTGGCATCTCACTCTCTTTGAATCTTCTTTATCATGCTAGGATTAGCAGGAAAAAGCAAAAAATTTCAGAATTGCACCTTGCAATGTGGAGATATTACTGTTTGTGCATTTACAATATTCATTGATTTTTGCCATTGAAAAACATGTTTTTCATATACCAGAAATGTTTGAAGCTACTGACTGAATGAAAGGAGCTGGCATCTCACTCTCTTTGAATCTTCTTTATCATGCTAGGATTAACAGGAAAAAGCAAAGAATTTCAGAATTGCACCTTGCAATGTGGAGATATTACTGTTTGTGCATTTACAATATTCATTGATTTTTGCCATTGAAAAACATGTTTTTCATATACCAGAAATGTTTGAAGCTACTGACTGAATGAAAGGAGCTGGCATCTCACTCTCTTTGAATCTTCTTTATCATGCTAGGATTAACAGGAAAAAGCTAAAAATTTCAGAATTGCACCGTGCAATGTGGAGATATTACTGTTTGTGCATTTACAATATTCATTGATTTTTGCCATTGAAAAACATGTTTTTCATATACCAGAAATGTTTGAAGCTACTGACTGAATGAAAGGAGCTGGCATCTCACTCTCTATGAATCTTCTTTATCATGCTAGGATTAACAGGAAAAAGCTAAAAATTTCAGAATTGCACCGTGCAATGTGGAGATATTACTGTTTGTGCATTTACAATATTCATTGATTTTTGCCATTGAAAAACATGTTTTTCATATACCAGAAATGTTTGAAGCTACTGACTGAATGAAAGGAGCTGGCATCTCACTCTCTTTGAATCTTCTTTATCATGCTAGGATTAGCAGGAAAAAGCAAAAAATTTCAGAATTGCACCTTGCAATGTGGAGATATTACTGTTTGTGCATTTACAATATTCATTGATTTTTGCCATTGAAAAACATGTTTTTCATATACCAGAAATGTTTGAAGCTACTCACTGAATGAAAGGAGCTGGCATCTCACTCTCTTTGAATCTTCTTTATCATGCTAGGATTAACAGGAAAAAGCAAAAAATTTCAGAATTGCACCTTGCAATGTGGAGATATTACTGTTTGTGCATTTACAATATTCATTGATTTTTGCCATTGAAAAACATGTTTTTCATATACCAGAAATGTTTGAAGCTACTGACTGAATGAAAGGAGCTGGCATCTCACTCTCTTTGAATCTTCTTTATCATGCTAGGATTAACAGGAAAAAGCTAAAAATTTCAGAATTGCACCGTGCAATGTTGAGATATTACTGTTTGTGCATTTACAATATTCATTGATTTTTGCCATTGAAAAACATGTTTTTCATATACCAGAAATGTTTGAAGCTACTGACTGAATGAAAGGAGCTGGCTTCTCACTCTCTTTGAATCTTCTTTGTCATGCTAGGATTAGCAGGAAAAAGCAAAAAATTTCAGAATTGCACCTTGCAATGTGGAGATATTACTGTTTGTGCATTTACAATATTCATTGATTTTTGCCATTGAAAAACATGTTTTTCATATACCAGAAATGTTTGAAGCTACTGACTGAATGAAAGGAGCTGGCATCTCACTCTCTTTGAATCTTCTTTATCATGCTAGGATTAACAGGAAAAAGCTAAAAATTTCATAATTGCACCGTGCAATGTGGAGATATTACTGTTTGTGCATTTACAATATTCATTGATTTTTGCCATTGAAAAACATGTTTTTCATATACCAGAAATGTTTGAAGCTACTGACTGAATGAAAGGAGCTGGCATCTCACTCTCTTTGAATCTTCTTTATCATGCTAGGATTAACAGGAAAAAGCTAAAAATTTCAGAATTGCACCGTGCAATGTGGAGATATTACTGTTTGTGCATTTACAATATTCATTGATTTTTGCCATTGAAAAACATGTTTTTCATATACCAGAAATGTTTGAAGCTACTGACTGAATGAAAGGAGCTGGCATCTCACTCTCTTTGAATCTTTATCATGCTAGGATTAGCAGGAAAAAGCAAAAAATTTCAGAATTGCACCTTGCAATGTGGAGATATTACTGTTTGTGCATTTACAATATTCATTGATTTTTGCCATTGAAAAACATGTTTTTCATATACCAGAAATGTTTGAAGCTACTGACTGAATGAAAGGAGCTGGCATCTCACTCTCTTTGAATCTTCTTTATCATGCTAGGATTAACAGGAAAAAGCTAAAAATTTCAGAATTGCACCGTGCAATGTGGAGATATTACTGTTTGTGCATTTACAATATTCATTGATTTTTGCCATTGAAAAACATGTTTTTCATATACCAGAAATGTTTGAAGCTACTGACTGAATGAAAGGAGCTGGCATCTCACTCTCTTTGAATCTTCTTTATCATGCTAGGATTAACAGGAAAAAGCAAAAAATTTCAGAATTGCACCTTGCAATGTG